>NC_092876.1:287397872-287447872 GCF_028372415.1 Notamacropus eugenii
ACTTTTTGCCTTTTTTGTACCCCCAGTGCTTAGCATAGTGTCTGGCATAAAGAATATATGAATATAATATTAATAAATAGTTATTGACTGACTGACTGAAAAAACTTCCAGGTGACATAAAATTTGAATCACCAATGGGCCAACATTTCGGAATTGTCATTACTGGATGATTTGAAAAAGAGAACAGGAGAACAACTTTGTGATACCAATGGAATATACTAATTTGAGAGAACTTTTAGAGATTGTGGGGACAGTATCAATATAATGTGTTCATCCCTATGGTATTTTGTCTTATGTAAAGACAAGGGTAACCTATATTATAAGTATAAAAGGTATGTATGTGTGTGTATTATAGATATAAAAAGCATATATCTATTATATATAAAATATACAGGTATAATAGATATATACCTTTAACGTGACATGTAGGTATAAAAGGTATATACCTATCATGTATATCACACACGTGTGTATGTATATATCACATGTATAGTATATATGATATATATTATAGGTATATACCTCTTATAGCTATAAGTATAATTGCTTATATTTAGGTAGCAAGTTCAAAATAAACAAATCAAAGAATCACAAAGTTTAAGTTGGTAGAAGTTTTAGAGACCCTCTAGTCCAAGTCCTTTATTTTACATGTACTAACAGTAGCTAGCATTTATGTAGCGCGTTAACGTTCTCAAGGAACTTTACAAATGTTGTCTCATTTGATCCTCACAACAACCCTATGATGTAAGTGCTACTGTTATCCCCAATTTGCAGATTGGGAAACTAAGGACAAAAGCAATTAGATGACTTGACTGGGATTGCACAGCTAATCAGGTATCTGAGGTAGAATTTGAACTCAGGTCTTCCTGACTCTGGGTCCAGCACTTAATCCACTGTATCATCTAACTTCTTCCTATTCCTTATATATGAGTAAACCGAGACCCAGGAAGTTGACAAAACTTGCTCAAGGTTACTCAGGTGGGGTGTGTGTGTGTGTGTGTGTGTGTGTGTGTGTGTGTGTGTGTGTGTGTGTGTGTGAGAGAGAGAGAGAGAGAGAGAGAGAGAGAGAGAGAGAGAGAGAGAGTTAGCTGGTATTCCAATGCAAGATCCTTTGACTCCAAATCCAATGTGATGTATCCTATACCAGGAATTGCTAGCTGTCTTTTTCTTCTCCTCTGCCATTCGTGGCTGAATAAGAAACAAGCTCTGCTTCACATAAATAAGATCTTTGAATTTCTCTGCAATGAGGTACAGCTTTAATGATCTGTATCTGCAAGCCACAAGCATGAATGTGATCTTATTGTATCATAATGTGTAGATGGAGATAGCCCACGCAACAGCACACTCGTGCATTGTGCCAGGGTGTCAGTGACAATCCTTAGATTTCCAAAGCAGCAACTCTTTATTTTTCATCATTGTTTCCTTCCATCACTTGTATGCTTCTCCTGATATTGATCTGAGTGAGTTGTGTGAGCTTTCCACTTGCCAGCCCCCAGCTCCCAGGCCTGGTACAACACAATTCATAAACTTACTACATTAGACTATCAGATCGAAACCAAGGGTTTCTACTAGTGGTAGAATTGGAAAGCCTATTGTTTTGATTATCATTTCATCAGCCCCAACTGATACTAGTATGCTCAAGGAAAACATACTTCAGTTATAGTTGATTTTCAGATTCCAAAATGGGGCTGCAAAATCTGTGCATGCCTAATTATATTTTATGCTAGGCTGTGGGATACAAAATATATGCTGCAGCAATCAGTGAGTTAACAGTATCAATCAATTTGTAAACAGATGAAGTCACTCATTCCCAAACTGGTTTTCCAAAAACAATTACTAAATTACAATAGAAAAAAATTGTACAGTTACTGTATTTGTGTGCTGTGTTACAATCAACATACCAGGGAAACAAAACAATTTAATGCAGAAAAATCATCATTCATCTACATTATAATTGCTTCTTTTTCACATCTACAGGGCGGTTAATTAAAATTGTGATTAAATGCGGTCGCGCTGCCTAAGATGTCTTGCCCAAAACAGGTGGTACAGAATTTAAAAGTAAAAAAAATGTAATTAGCATTGGAAATTGAGAAATTGCCTGTAAGAATGAGTGTTAATTTCAGTCAGTGATGAGGTAATTTATAAATGAATGCAGTGGAGGCTCAGCAAATGCACAATTGCCTTCCTTCCCATTCTTAGCATTCTCAGCATGCAGGTGAAAATGTTTTCAAAATATTGAGGTAATTTGAAAATCAATCCATGCATTCTGTATCCTTTTTCTCCCATTTGTAGCAAATGCTAAACAAACGCTGCCTTAGATGGCACAATATATCCATTTTTCACTTTCTGAAAGCAATATTGCACAGGGGTTAGCCTTAGAGAGAGACTTTTACAATACAAAATGCCAAGGTAAAATGTTTACAAAAGCGGAAAATGAGCACCTGAGGTAATCTCTCAAATCTTCCAGTGTGATGAAAAAAAGACAGCTCCCATCCATAGTGACCTATAGGGAAGCTTAACAGCACAGTGCACTTGTTAACAGAGTAGAAAAGGACATGTTAGCCAATCAGAGAAATAACGGGAGTTTTTCTTTTGAAAGTTAAAAGCTAGAGTATTCAAAATACAATAATAGTATTTGATTTTTTTAAAAGAATCCTTAACTGTACATTTAATACTTCACCCAAGAACCACAATGGAACAGTTAACAAGATTATGACTGGGGATTTCTTCCAAGAATGAACTGTGCTTACTATTATCTTTCCTTCCATTTTCATAAGCTTTACTCTGAACAAATAGAAATGCAAGTTTCTAACTAAACACTGTACCTCCAGTGAGATCACAGTGAGAAAACTTTGTGTACTCTATTTAAAAAAAATCAACTCTGTAGTACGCATCATGTAGTGAGTACAAAACTATCCCCAGATATACTATTGAGATAGAATTGCTTCATTATTGCTAAACTGAAAGCAATGAAGAAGTTTCTTTAAAACTAATTATTTATATTCATTTTTCTGAATGACTGAAGAAAATTTAAAGCATATTGGCTTTTCAGAGAGGAAAACATAGGGATTGGCTGTCAGGTTGTCACAGAAGATGTGAGATTATAATCTACTTCTTAGGATCCATATTCTGTATCTTACATACTGTGAAACAATCTATTACTTTCTTAAAAATAAGATTTTCTTAATGATTTCTTTAGTTAACTGCTGCCAATCAGTCTGTTATCTGGTTCTCCCATGTGAGATTTTCTCCCTGCATTTTTGCAGTCTGTGGAAGAATTGGTAATTTCACTATAAATGCATAATGTAAGTGATAACTTTTTTTAAAGCTACAAGAAGATGAGTGATAATCTAGACCTGGGCAAGTAATGTTTTAACTTTTTCAGATTTGGGGCCACTCCCTCCTAAAATATATCACCATTTTCAAGAAATAAATGAGCTACTCAGTATAGGGATGACATAACAATTCTGCTTGTTGTACAGAGTCATATCTAGTCATTTCTCCCATGTTTAACTCTTGCGTCTTTTGTGTTTGATATTACAAGTTGAAATAAGAGAAGGCCTATAACGAGATGAGGCCTAAAGCCTGTTGGCTAACTAACTCTGTAGTCTTCTTCCCTCACCCTCTGCGTACCCCCTGCTGGCTGTAATCTACCATTTGGTACTCTCCAGCAAATCATTTCACCTTCACTTAGAGAGGCTCTGTACCTCATCTAAATGGGCTGTGCTTTCCTAGGTTCCCCCCAGGGCCAGTAGAGACAAGATCTATAGCCACATGGAACTTGGCTCAGGTTTCAGGAGCAAGGGGGTTAGGAGGAATGGAGTTGCCATCCATGCAATAGATTTTGATGTTGCTGAACTTATAAGAGGTCACTAGGGTTAGGGAATCACAGATGTCAACAGAACTTCCACCCCTGCCCCGGCTGACAATTAGCAGTAGGAGTACTCTCTCCTTTACTTCTTTCTCTGTTCACCCACAACCTCGAGGTGGTAAATGAAGTTATCTCCTTGGGCAGCCCTGATTCTATTGTTATTAAATCATGTAGAGATTGTTCAGTGAATTGCATAGTCATAAATTTTCATACATTTTATTCACCTTGGGTTCTCTTCTATACACATTTTTAATAGTCTAGTTTTTGAATCAGCAGACTCTTCCAACAGGTTCTCTGTATGCTATATGGTTTTATATCAGTAGTAGGTATGTTTGAGATTAAAAAAAAAAAACATGTGATTTTTTCCCTTACAAACTTATCTGCTTTCAAACCTTGGCATTTATCTTTGTGCCTCCTTGGACCATCTTGTTACTAGTTTGTGTAGTTCCTCTTTGGGTCTGGTGATTGTTATATACAGAGAAAATGAACATTTCCTCTTTCCTATTCAGTGCTCCTGAGACTTTTTCTTAGGAAGACATCCCTGAGGTTTATCTGGGTTTCTTATCATGAGCAGGATTTTTTGAGTTCTAAAAAGTTACATTTCTAGAAAGTATGTCACCAGGACCTTTAGTCTACCTCAGCTATTTTGGCAGACTTTTGTCTGGTTTTTATGAAATCTTACTAATGTTAGGGAAAGGCCAGAAAAAAAGTAATAATAACCCAGGCGATGGTAATCATTGAGAGGAAGAGATTTTGGAATGGGAACCCTGTTGTTCTCGGATTTGAGAAGGTGCTAAAATGTATCATTTTGATTGTCTTTTCTCTGTGTGAATGGTGAGAGTAAGTGCTAGGCAGCAGTTTTACACAGAAAGTGTGGTATATAAGAATTTAGCTTCTTCAAAGTTCTCCCATTCTTCATCATGCCAGCTTGAAAGAAGACATGTTACTTGTTTCCTAGTACTTTGGAAAGTCATTCTGGAATATACTATTTCTGCAAGAATCTGGAAAGAGATAAGTTGGTGTTATAGATCTTTAAAAATAGAAATTGAGCATTTGACACACTGGATTTTAGCTGACCTTCAAAAACACGGGCCTTGATTTGATTCATTCAATCAAGGTATTTCTGAGTCTTATGCAGAAGCAAATGAAAATAACCCTTTTGGTGACTTCTCTTCTTAGCTCTTTTTTTTCAGGTTAACTCTTCCATTGCCTGACTTCTCCATCCTCAGCCTTCAGTATTCTTCACACTGCCTTATCTCTGCTATCCCATGGCAAGCCCCAAAGCTGCTAACATTTTGTAACAACTATGTGACAAATTGTTGGGCTTTTATTCATGTCGGACATCTTTGCCAGGCTGGCTTGTTGTGTTTTCTATTTGGCTGTGTCATGGGACCAAAGGTGCCTGCCTTTGCACAGCATGTCAAATCTGGTTAACATGCAGTCATTTATCTTTTAAACCACTCCGGAACAATGACAGTGCTGCACAGGCCTGCAAAGCTTCACACACAGCATAGGTCTTCGTGCCATCTTTTCTGTATGTGGGGAGCTCATTGGGCAACAGACAAGATGCTTCATAATTTGGGGAATCTTTTAGAGACAAACTATACAGTGTAAGTGCAGTGGAACCAAACTGCTGAGTGCCCAGCGAAGTGTAGAAAATCAGATACAGTCCAGTCTGAAAGAATGAAGTGAGAATTCAGAGTTCAGTCCAGAGCATACACAACCCAGTACTTTGCTCACACAGAGTTCACACGTAAGCAAAAGCACGTCTCTTTACTGTTGTTCTTTATATGGGGGGAAGGTATCTGCCTAAAATCATATAGTTATAATGTGAGCTATGAATATATTGACACTCACTAGCTCCTGATGCCTTTTTTGTGCTGATGTCTCTGTGCATACATGAACATGTGAATGTATTTCTGTGGGTTTGCATACATTAGTATAGATATGACACATGGAAAAGACTTCTTAGATTACTGAGGCAGTTCTGTCATTGTAGTTCAAGTACTTGCTATAAAACTCTCTCCCAGTTTTCTAAGGTTGTTTCCCTAGTACGATAAAAGTTGTGTCTAGAGAAGTGCACATGTACATGTATGGGTATGTGGGTGTGTTTCTTTGTATATGAGTGTATGTTTGTATGTGTATGCAAAGGAGAATCAAAATCAGAATATAGTGTACTGCAAGAAAAATTGTGGAGTCCTTTTCCCCGACAAAACTGCACGGCAAAGTTTATAACCTTATTCACTCTGGGTTACTCTTATTTTTATTTTCAGTTGTTCAAAGACTATCTTGGTGATGATTTGCAATTAAATAAAATGATAATTAACAAATGAAAAAAGATGGAAAATATGAAAAGCTATAGACCTTCATGGAATAGCTAAAATATAATGGAGAAATCACTCCCTGGTGCAAGTGGAGTACTGAAGATAGCAAAACTCTGTGATTTAAAATGAATTGCTATGTAGTGTAATAATTATAAATATCGTTCACTGGGGTTACTTGGAGGAACAGGCACAGTATGCTAGCTTTCTTTTCTTTCTTTCTATTTTTTTTTTTTTTTTGAGTAAAGGACCCCGGAGATTGCCTTTCACTTTGAAAACAATCTCTAATATCAGGAAAATGCGCTGTTTGTTTATGCGTACATAATGCAAGTTTGTCCGCCTGGGAACTGCAGCAAATGGGAGAAGTATGCATGGATTTCACAGGTAACAGGATTACGTGGGCACATAATTGATCCATTTGGAGAAAAAAAATGACAGTGCTCTAAAGATGCCTAGGCTTTGGAGATGGAGTTTATGAAACAGGCATTTGTAAATTCAAAGGAATCAATACGTCAATTTTATTACATCTCAAGACCAGCTGGGCATTAAAGAAACAGTACCCTTTTTATTTTTAAAAATTGCAGCTGCATGTTCTTACATTGTATACCTTTCTTAAAAGGCTTAGACTTTTAGAAAATGTACTTAGAAATGTGCACCTTTTTCAGGAAGTGATTTACATTGGCCCAAAAGAAAAATGGTTTTATCTTCTGTCAGTTTTCATCTTGATCATTTGGTTAAAATGTCTGCTATTTGAATTGTACCTTATATAGAACATACCAATAGTTACACATAGTAAACAGAACAATAACTATTTACGTCCCAAGAAGCTGAATAAAATCAAAGAACCATTCATTCTTGCTTTTTGCTTATTAAAATACATACTCACATACACACACACACTCCAAAGTTTCCTCCTGTTCCTAATACAGGGATGCCGTATTGACCCTCAAAAGGAAGCTTAGGGATGTCCCATTAAGTCTGGCACGTTATCTTTAAAAAAATGCCTTGGTTTCAGTGGAGTTTTTGACAATTCAAAGTAAGTAAACTTGAAGCTCTCTGTTGGGGTTTAAAAAATTCCATAAGTATTTCATGGCATAGGTAGGTATGAGAAAAAGGGAAGTTGGTTTAGGATAAATATTTTTCTAAGTTAAAAATGTCAGACTTCCTGACCAAAAGGTCCAATTTTGAATGTATTGTCAATTGCTTTATATGTGATAAAGCAATACCTAATTTACCCCCTCAAGTTGTTTTTAATAGCAAAATCTAGACCGAAAGTTCCATGAGGGTAGGAACAAGGTCTTACCTTTGTATCTCTTCCAAGATCAAATGCCTCTGGGCACAAATAGTGGGTTCTTAATAAATGTTTGTTAATGAATGAATGAATTCTCCTAGATGGTCCATATCCTCCCCAATTCAAAAATTATTTGAGATTCAGTACAATGTTAGCTCCTTGAGAGCAAGGATGATTCCATTTTTGTCTTTGAATCTCTAACATCTAGTAGAGTTCTTTGTAGTAGTAAGGGCTTAATAAATGTTTTTAATTGAGTTCAATTAAATATGATTTCCATTATGACAAATTGAAATAAAGCCTTCCCTCCCTTCCCATCCATTTATCTTTTTGTTATTTATTACTTACTAATGACTGGTACTTTGTGTCAAGGGCTAGAGGAGAGCCAAAGATAAACAATACCTTGTACCTACCTTCAAGGAGCTTGAATTCTGGTAAGAGAGATAAGACATGGACAAAAGTAATTTCAATACAAATTGGAATTGGCTAAATTAATAAGAAAGGAAGAAAATTCTGTAACTCCAAGTGATTACTACCAGTAAGCAAGATGCAGAGGTGTGGAAGAGGTAAGAGAATGAGTAGAATTTCAAGAAGGGAATGTGAGGAGGGGGAGACCAAAGTTTGAGAAGGGGAAAGTGCAATCCAGTAAGATAATCAGATAACGTGAGCAGTCCAATATTTGAGAAAATAGTTTGCAATAAGGTTATAATGGTTGAAAATAGCTAGGGTGGAAATAAGGCTACCAGGAACCCAAGACCATTGACTCCACTTCTGTGCCTCGGTGCTTCCTTAGGAAGAAGAAACAATTAGCCCTAACTGGCTGGGCAAGAAGCAAGGGAAGAGAAAGAAGAGTACATTTTTTTTCCTCTCTCAGAAGCCATTAAAATGGAGAATCAGCTAATAACTTAAATAACCAGAGGTATTCTTCCTCCTCTGAATTTTCAGAAAGGCATACCTGCACCCCTTCACCCTTCCTACAAGGAAAGGATTTGACCAATCTGTTTCTTTTGGACAACCTTCCTAAATGCACCTATTGCCTTCTTTAAAAGTTTGGTTCTGGAATATCCTTTGCTCAAGGATTAGGTTTAGTTGATTCACATACAAGGGGCTCTGGATCAGATATGGTCAGAATGAATAAATTCTAAATGAACAGTACCATTCCCAAATATAAAAGAGATTTCTTTGTATCTCTAACCTTCTTGCTACTCACTTCTTCACAATCAGCTTTGCCAACTATTTTGTATTACTAACTCCTCAATCCCTTTTGAGATATTTTCCTCCTTGTCTGTTATCATCAAATGGATCTTTCTTAGTTATGCTCCTGATGCACTCTCAGACAATTTTTCACCCATTCAACAACAATTGTGGAGTGACCCACAAGGTGGGCATCTTATTTTAGACCATTTTTTTTTTTTGGTGAGTCAGCCCTTCTCTATTTAATGAAGAGGGCATACAAGAACCCCCTAGGTGCTTAGTGTCTCTTGACCTTCTTTCCCAGCAACTTCTGCCTAATTTATGGCTTCTTTGTTCCCACCATCCTCTTTTTTTCTTTTTAGCAAACTTCTTTGACTATTTCTGCAAGCTTCTCCAGGCTTCTCCAACCACTTTCCATGTTTGGATGTCTCAGATTGCTTCTGCTCCTTCATGTTCCTCTGAAGATATTTGGACAGAAGGAATTCTAAGATCTCTTGACTTTAAACACACCTCTGTCATGTATTTATGTGAATTGGTTGGTTAATAGAGCAAAATAAAATGCTTCACTTGACTCTGCTTAAATATACCAGAAATGAATTTAAAATGTAAGAATTCAGAATGTAAAAAAGGTAGTCCAAATATAGTACTACATAATGAGGCTTACTGCTAGAGGACTGTTGCTTGTGTGTAAGGCAGATTATAGTCATAGCTTCAAATTCTAATGAAGATCATTTTAAAACATGCACTGAATTGTGAATTTAAAATTCCCATGTTCTCCATAAGTGTCGAGGGGGGGAGCATGCAAATAGCAGAAGGGAATTAATTACTATTTTAAGATGGTACAGCATGTGTGAAGCAAAACTTTATTCTTGAACTTACACTTCTCTTCCAAAGATTCTCTAAGCAATTTCATGAAATTTTCTTCAGATACTGTAGGTAGTTATGTAAAAGGAAAGTTGCAATTTTCTAGACTTGGATTAAATGCCTCATAAAAGCTCACACCTCCACCCACCCCCACATACATATACATATACATATGTGTGCGTATATATATATGTATATATGTATGTATATACACACATACATACATACATTTTTCTTTCCATCATCCATCCCTCCATACAAAATGAAATTTTAAAATGCCTCCGTAAAAGAGATATTGGAAATCCAATGAAAACCTTTATATATATCCTCCTCAAATCCAACCTCTGCTCTTGCCCTTCCATATATTATTGCAATATATAGGGTTTGCCATTCTCATTCTTTCTAAAATTAAGCCAAATGTTGTGAAAATTCTTTGAGTATTTCTTATTTTGGAGGGATATTATATTGGATCATTTATATCTTAGAATAATTTTTATACTACTTAAGGTAAAAAGCACTCAAAGCTGAAGAAGTACAGCTGTTTCTAAGATCAATTGATGGTTCTTCCATGAAACTCATACACTTCCTTCAGAGTCTTGACAATCTCCATGGAAGAGCAAGAGACACTGCCAATACCCGCAGATCATTGGCATGATGGACCATAACAGCTTCTTCTGAGCCGTTACGGTCTATCGTGTCAATGCGTACTTAGGGAGTCCTCAATGCATGGATCATTGACACGGCACTACATAACGGCTCCTTAGAAGCCATTATTGGGTATCAAGTCAATGCATACTCAGGGAGCCTTTAATGCACAGGCCTGCACAAGCAGACTCATTCTGAATACTAAAATTCCTTAGGAAAATTAGTCACCACACATGTGCGATAGCTGTTTTCCATTTTGAATGTGTGAGCCATTTTGGGGGAGAAAGGAAAGAAATTGGGATATACCAGAGGATTCCGAATATTCTTCCCTTTAAAAACCTGGTCGTAAGCCATATGGTAGAAAAGTGTATCCAAAAAATACAAAGGTTGGACTTTTTCCCTTCCATAACCCCATTCTATTGTGTAGAAATTGTTAGAAAACTTGTGCATTCCTGTTCAAAGACTTTTTTTAACCTAAGGATCAGTCCAGAGAATTATTTTTTCCAGTGGTCGAGATGTTAGCCCAGAAAAGAGGGAGCTGTAATGGAAATGATGACAGGCATTTTAACGATAAAATAACAGTAGCCAGTATCATTATAATAATTTAACAGTGTTGTACATGTCAAAAATAACATGTTTTATTATGATCTCTGCAAGATGTTTTATTCAGCTACTATTACAGATTTTTAATAAATAACTTCTTGAGAAAGAAATGGTTTTCAAAGATCAATATTATGTCAGTTAGTTAACTGATTTTCATTTGAATTTTCTGACCCAGTCTCTTCTATGTGTCATAATACTAAAATTTACTATTCTTGTAGGGGTGGGCAACTTTGAGAATGTTTACTAACCAATTAATCTTTCCAATGCCCTTTTGAGGTAAGTATCTGTTCACAGCTGAAAAACTAAAGTAGAAGTTTGGATTACCTAAAAAGGCCACATGAAGAGTTAGACTACATGGGTTGTTCATAGTCAGGATTAGAACCCAAGTTTTGTCTCCATCTTGCCCAAACACTCTGCTTTTCCCAACAGTGGTAGCCTTGAGCAAGACATCAGGGTTTTAGAGAACCTCTGTTTATACATGAAAAGGAATGCCCACCATTTCTGTCCCTGCTGAGAAGATTTCACTGCTCCATGTCAAAATGGTGCTAGTTTTCTGTTGTTGATATTTTTCCTTTTGTGTTCTGCTTACTGACTGACATCTGCTATCATGCTAAGCAGGTGTTCCTATGTAAACGAACGTGCCCTGTTTGTGTTTCGCCATCCTCGCTACTGCGCACCCAAATGAGCAGCGTGATTAAGAATCCTGTAAATTTTTGAAAGGAAACGGATGGCTGCCCTACTAGAACATAATTACACCGTTCCAACATCCGTAGCTCACTGCTGCAGCCGAGCTGGAGAACAGCAGAAATTAATAATATATAATAGCATCATTCTCGTAATTTATAAATGAAATAAAGTAGAAAGGAGATTCTGCTGATATGCATTTTCTACTTAATTCTAAAAGACAAAGTATAGATTAGAATTTTACTGGGGTGAAACCTGGCCAGCAATATCACACTAGTTGCAAGTACAGGGCCTGATTCATGAGAGGAGTGATTTTTGCTTAGGGAAAAGAGCTAATATCTTTTATTAGACTAGAGGAAAAAATGAATACACAAGGCCCTCTAAAGGCAACACCAGATAAAGGGGGTTTAGGAAATCTCAGCGGATTGTGTACCCACTGTTTGTTAAAAGGTATTATTACATCAAGACCTTAATGTGTGCTGCATTTTTTCTTTGACTAAAATAACACGCTACCATAGGTCAACCCCTCTGAGAAAAGAGGGGATTAATCATTTAAAGATGTTGCCTAACATAAAATTTCTGTTAAATAGTAGTTATGTTTTTAAAAACAATATTTGAGCACCCTGAATGTGCCAGTAAGGGTCCTATTACAAATCATCATTAAACTCAGTCTTTGGAGTTGACACTTTTAAGTGCACTTCCCAACCATGCTGTAGAAATGATACAACTTTGTGAAAAGTGAAACAATTTTTTTTATTAAGAGTAACCAGTCCAACTCCCCACCCTACCCCTTCACTGTTGAATATGAATGTGTAAGGCAAATTTTTTTTTGCCATTAATATGCCTTAGTAGCTGTCAAACAAATGACCCAAGTCAATCGTTTTGAGTTGTTGCCCCCCACTACTAGTGGGATAAAATCAAATGGGCAAATGACCAGAAGAACAATAATAATATTTACTTATATGTCATTTGTGCAAATTTACGTGGTATGCTACTGTTACAACCAAACGACAGTCTGAGACAAAAAAGTCAATGTGAATCTTCTTGCTTTACTTACCCTTAGTGAACATGAGAAGCATATTTGCCATTTAACAAAAGCATATTTTTTAACATACATATTTATTTTATTGATATTCATTTAAAGGCTCTCACAAATGTATTTTGGTTTGGTCAGGAAGAAGTGAATTCACTTAATAGATTTATTTCATTAACAGGTATTTATTTAAGTGGGTTCCACTGTATTTAAATCTTCAAACAGTTTCCATTACTTCCTCAGCTCAGTTGCTTCATGTTGACTAATTTTAATAAGCCTAAGGTGCCTAGGGTCTTATTGAATGTGCAGTTTGATCAATATGGTTAAATTAAAATAGTGCAAAATATAAGCAAATGTACTCTAACAACTCAGTGAAAAATGTGTTATGTACTAAACATTGATTGGTGCTCTGTGGACATCAATTTGTTGTTAGGTATGTTAGCTTGGCCTAGAAACTGCCTCTACCTCCAGACACACCCACCTCATCCAACAATGAGTTAGTTCTACTATGAGCTCAGGCAATGATGCAGATGCAGATGTACACACAAGGAGAAAGTTAATGGAGTTGTAATGTGAACATCTCCAGTATTTGCTTCAATGGAAAGTGTTGGTGATGAGCTCTAAATAAACAAGAACCTGGTAAAGGTCAAACTTTACCTTTTGCTAAGTTGCTTTGAATTTGATGGACCCAGCCAACCAGACTCCAGTCTAAGAACCTAGATCCCAAGTTTTTGCATGAAATGATTTTTTTTTGTAGACTGCAATAGAATCATAGAGCTGGAAGGAATATTAGAAGGTATGTTGTCATAGGGTCATAAGCCCAGAGCTGAAGAGGACCTTAGAGCTGATCTAGTCCAATAGCTTCATTTCACGGGTTAGGAAACTTAGACCCAAAATGTTAAAAAAAAAAAAAAAACTTGTCCAGAATTACATAGAGGTAGGGATAAGAATTGAACCTGTGATTTTCACCAGTAAAAGGAATATTCCAGTGATAGAAATTCTTCTTCCTGGGTCAATTTGCAAGTTCTCTGCAATTTAAAGTCTCAGAGAGTTGCCTAGAAATCTGAAAGGTTACATGACTTGAACCAGCAAGTACCTCCTATCAGAGGTAAAATTTGAATGCAGATCTTCCTAGCCTCACGACAGACTCATGATCCACTACATTATGCTGCTTCCCATGACTAAAATTATGCTAATTTCTAAATGCCATACTGAAAAAGACTAACCATCAGCATTGCATTTAGAAGTCAATATAACAGATATCTAGCCAGTTTATTGCTCCTCTGCATCACAGTTTATCTATGCAGATAATACAGTAGGATTTAGTTGTATGAATTTATTTTATAATAAATGACTGTTACATTTTATGATGGTTAACTCAGCCTCTTATACTTTCTTTTCTATTCTGTTTCCTCTTCCTTCTCTATCTTCTTGTGAAATACAATCAGATTGTCATACTTTAACGTCCAATATCAATTTTTGATGTCTTCTAAAAGTACTACAATGATTTCGGGCTAATCATAAATGTGTATCATACAAATTGGCTTCTGATATCTGTTTTCAGCATTTTTTCCTACCTGTTATAGGATCTTTATGTCTATCTTTAATCTCCTTGGTAAGTGATATCCACCATCACAGTACTGCCTTTCCTTGATATCATCACTTCCTACATGTCCACAAAAATTTAGCCTTCAGCAGAAGTCGATCTTATCAAAGGGGAATCAGTAGTCAGAATAGCAGAATAAAAAAGAGAATACTTGTACATGTGCATATTTGTGTATATGTATATATACATACATATGAATGGAGAGAGAGACAGAGACAGAGAGAGAATCGCAAAATTGATGAAGTCACATGGAGAGAAATAAATTCCGTGGAGATGAAGCCAGATAATAGAATCTCTTCTTGAGTTTAAACAGAACAAATAGAGTAATAATAGGCAGAAAAGGGCATTTGAAACTTCCTTATAAATTCAAACTGATATGTTTTTACTCCTTAACTTTTAATAGTTCAAACACGAAGATCATGGCAAAATAAAATCATTTTTGAGTTGTCATAAAACTGTCTAAAATAAGTAGGCCAGCATAAGTTTAGGAGAACTGATTTTTTATTTGTAGCTGGGCCAAGAAAAATGCTTAGGTTTTTGCTTAGTTTTGTGTATGTTAATCTTGATTTTTTCCAGTGTATTGCATGTTTAGAGTTTTTAATATCAAAGGTAGTGCTCTTTGTAAACAAGTGTAAGTTTACAGAGGCAGCTTCACTTACACTCTTCCCTTGTAATCAGATGTGAAAATTACACCCTCCCTTTTGGATACATGATAATTACACATTTCAACATACAAAGAATTGTCTCTGTTTCAGTTGTTGGAATGAAAAAGCTGAGACATTCAGTAAAATATATTATTATATTAAAGATCATTTCCATAATTGTTTTTGGTAGTTTGTAATCAAAACCCTGATCAAGGTATTTTGAGATTTAAAAAGAAAGAATACATGTGGGAACAGGGAGAAGATAAAAATTAATTGTCAATATATACTTATATAACTTAATTTTTATTTGGTAAAACTACCACTAAGATAAATATGTGATAATCTCTCTTTTTAATAAAATAGTTGTATGCTGCTTTCTAATTCTCTGATGTTCTTTTATTTATCTGTTTTATATGAGACATAGATATTTTTAAATGTAGAATAAAAAAAGGTTAGGTTTATGTTTTTGTAATGGGGTAAAGGAAGGTGGTGAAAAAAGGGGTGAGAATGTGGAAAGTGTAGGGCGAAAGAGATGGACAAACTATACAGGTCTTAGAACAGTTTCATCTCCAAAATAATCTTTGAGGAAAAATTCTTTTTTTTCCAGAATCAATTGAATTTTCTTTGCTTCCAATTCCAGAAGTTGTGCAGATTGAGGGGTGGAAGTTGAAAGAAGTCGTCAGCTTTACTCTGTCACCTGGTTTTAGTGAATACTATTTAAACCATATGGAAGAGATAAATGAAATGTTGTGGTAGGTAGACTGATTCAAACTCAAAGAACTCAGGTATTTTGGCAAATCAAGTTAATTTCATGAAGTCAAGAGGAAAAAGTACATTTTTTCTAGGCTTGCTCTATTTAAGTGAGACTAAAAGGCATATATTGCATTCTTTATTTTTTTTTCTTCTAAGTAAGAAAAGAAATAGATATGTGCAGGAAGTAGATAGATAAGTAGACGGTATCATGGAGGAGTAGACATAAAGAAGATAATAACTCCACTCCAGTTCTCTAGGCATCATCACATGCTTTCACCTCTTTAGCTAAGTGATAATCCACTATTTCAGTATTCCAAAGATCCATAATTTTATTGGTGCAGAAAGTCTCTTCACTTACACAGATCACATTGCATCTATACTTTAGTAAATAGTCTTCATGAGTTGCTATGACCAAAAAAAATCTATCTCATTAGAGGCCAGCCTGCTTCTGAAGAGCCTCTCCAAGCTAAGGTAGGCAGGACCTTGGTTAATAGATGTGCATTCATCACCTATCCTACCCTCAACACTTTTCCAGTTTGGTAGCTCCTGTCAACAAGAGTTTCTTTCAGTGGCATAGCCTTCAAACTTATGGTCACCAGCACACCACAATGGAATACTGCCATGGGACTTCACTGAAGGCAGCCAAATGATAAAACAGAGTAATTAAAATAGTTCTATTCATAGTGCCCAAATCTAATAAGGAACCAAAGAGCATGGGATATTTTTAGGGTTAGAGAACTATCACAACCCAGGCTTTTAAACATTTAAAATTTCATAATAATATCTTATGCATTTATCTGTTTATTCTTTTTTTCTAACTTCATTTAATACGTACCTGATTCACTTCACATCGGATTCCTTGAAACTTTAGAGGTGTGTTTAATGTTTGGATAGTTTTATCTTTTTTGTCCTATGCTTTGGTGAGGTTTTGGCCCCACTTTGTCATTACTTCTATTGAGTGGGACAGATGTTTAGTTTCTATTAAATTCAGTTTTATATGTTTGTTAATATTGATAACAACAGCAATATCAACAGCCACCACCATGTAGAAAGAATTGTTCTGAAGACTTCTTTACTTAAACCACAAAAGATAAGCTTGCATCCCAATACTTTAATTCAGTTACCAAAAGAAGCTATTTTACTCACCTGTGCAGTAGTGCATAGCACAGCATTTGCAAATTTGCTACAAGGATTTTCTTTCTTTCCTTCAAAATGTGGTGGGGGGAGGGAACAAGCATTTGAGAAAGTCAGTGCTTATTAACTGAAAACATTGTATTTTAAAAACAAAAATAGCAAGATAGTAACTTGCCCCAAGACCATTTCTACCTGAACTTCATCATGAGAATGAGACAATGTAGTGACAACGATGGTGATGATGATAATTCACAAGGCTTGCAAGGTGCTACCTTGTAAAGTAACATAAAAATAATGACATTGATAGGCTTTTAAGGTTTTGGTGTTTTAGGACCATAAAAGCCAATCAACGTGGATTGATTCATCAACAGCGTGGATTGTCAACATGCTGCAGCTACCTGTTTGGGACCTGAAAGCACTGTTCCTACTTTTTTCTGTGATGTTTTGATGACTCAGTGATGGATATGTTTTATGTAAACTCAGTTTACATAAAAGTTTTATGTAAAACTTACAGTTTTATATTATTGCTGTTGACAAGTCAAATGTATCAGAAAAAATCCCACTTTAATCTTTTCTGCTATTTACCAGTGCCAAGTAAGGGGAGTATCCAAAATTAGCATTATTCCACTGGTAAATCATTGCTAACAGTGGGAGGAGAGAAGGGGTGAGGAGTTTATGATGAGGTGGATGGCAACACCAACAGGAGAATTACCATTAAAAGTGGTAGAAAGAGCAGAACCATGGAACACTCAAGTCGTAGGCACCATATTACAATGGTAAAGGGACCTGTGGTTGGAGGAGGACACGTGTGACTGGCCATTTTTCCTGTCTTGGCACATCTTTCCTCTGTTCACTTTATCTGTGAAGAAGAGTAGCGCCTGACTTCTATGCTCTTAATTGTGACTTACTGTTTCCATACAGAAAAGTTTTTTTTCAAATCTGTTATTTAGTTCAAAATGTTTTCAGTCCTTTTCTCTATACACACAGTACCAATTTAGTAATCAACACATCAAACAAGTAAAATAAAGAAGGGAATCTTTTAGACAAATAAATACATAAAATTAATCCTTGTTTTTAGTCAACCACTCTGATGATAAAGGGTAAGACATCCCAGAACATGGCTACAGGCATCTAATGTATGCTAGTCTTCTTATTGGGAATTTTAAGGTCTGTTAAGATATTATCTACCACTTTCAATGTGGTGACAGGAAAAGACTTTTGGTATTAGATTTTTGTCTACATGTCAACTCTATGAAAGATATTTGGTAATTAATCAATTAATTTGACCATTTTTATGTCCAAAGCGGTTAATTCAGGCTGTCAACTCAAGTATCAAAAGCTTAATGTGCTTCTGTTGTAGAATTAACCGTTAGTGCTTCCTCAGAATATTTTGTAGTCTGTACCAGAGATCTCACATTACCATTAACTGTCTTAAAACAATATTAATAAATCTCTCCACTACATGTCTCTCCTGCTCTCAATCATGCAGCTAGATTTAAGGATCATATAACAGTGAGTAGACCATGTCCAATCTCTACATGATGACACATACAAAAACATTTGGATCAAAAAATTCCTTTACAACCAGAAAAAATAGACTCTTTTTTCTTGGAAAGTTTTGTTAGGTATATCCAGTTGAGATACAAGTATTTTTTATTATTTCTGTTATTATTATTTTGTCTCACACTTATTTTTTCAGTGGAGTAGAGATTTTTCTTATGAGGAAACTCTCCCAATGCACTAAATAGTTTGGAACGTAAAGACTTAAGAGTAACCCGAGGGCATTGAGATGTCTAGTGACTTGTTCAATTTCACTAAACCAGTATGTATTGAAAGTAAGACTTGAATTCAGGTGTTCTTAACTCTGAGGTAGCTCTCTATGTGCTACCTCATATTGTCTATAATTATTCTTCTCTGGTTTCCCTTTTTCTGCATAAACATTGACGTTCTTGTGGCATGTTGACTTGACTTCAAGGGGTTCTAAGTTGGAAAGGAAAGTTGTTATAAAATCATGGCATAGAGGACAAAGGCAGGGAGAGAAACTGAGTGTTTGGTGTGGAGGAAGGAATAGAAATGGACCAATTTCCAAAGGGAATAAAAAATTGGGATAGGTTTAGGAAGAGAGGTCAAAGAGTATTGTGAAGAAATAGCGGAACATTGTATAAGAGGACTGAAAAGAAATCTAAGAAGTGAAACCACTAAAGAAAGAGGTAGAAGAAGAAATGAGGAATTATAGAAGAAGTGATTAGGAAGTTCAAGACTTAGCAAGAATTCAAGACAACATCTGCGGAAGAACTATGGAAATATGGAAAGAAAATCACAGGAAGCAAGATGAATAGAAAGATAAAAGTTTAAAAAGGAAGGAAGGAATGAAAGAGAAAGGGGAGAGAAAGAGACAGGGAAAGAGAGAAGCACAAAAGGAAGGAGGGAAGGAAGGAAGAAAAACTGACAAAGGGAAAATTTGTAGGAGTAAAGTTTTATGAATAAGAGATATTACAGAAAAAAGAAGACTGGAAACTGGGAACAGTTGGGTGGGTGAGAAACCAAAGTGGGTAGAGAGGTTACCAAATGAATGGAGACAGGAAAGATTATGAGGGAGGCTGTAGCAAGCTGAATGGAAATAGAAAAGGAAGCCACTAATGATAGAACCAGCAAAAGAAATCTCAAGCTGTGTTGGGAGGGGAAAGTAAAGAAAGAGGTTAAAGAGGAAGAAGAGCTCAGGGACTGGAACTATGTAGGAAGTGTAAGAAGAGAAGAAAATTGAAGTTGTAAACACAGAATGGGAAAGGTGTCTGTGAAGTGTAAGGAGTATAGAGTAAGAATGAAAATAACATTTTAACATGTAATTCAATTATACGATCAGTATTTCCCCCTTAACTTTAGCTCGAAAGTTCATCATTGATTCTTATTTTTATGTGACACTATTATCTGAAATATATTCAAAGACAAAAGAATCTTAGTAATGAATTAATTTTAAAAGTATTACAATACATAATATGAAAGATTTTGAAACTCAAAAGGGACTTCTTTCCATCTAATTGAGTGAATGGGGAGGGGAAAGTGCTGTTTGTATGATGGTGAAGGTAATATTTAGTTTGGAGTTTGTTCTCTCAGACTCAGTGAATTTGTTATTCCTGTAAAAGGATATGTGTGTATGTATATGTATATGTATATGTATATAAAGAGAGAGACAGAGAGGGAACATGAACTCTGGAAAAAAAGGATATGGAATCAAAATTTGCCTTGGTGTGACCTTGGGTAAGTCACTTAACATCAGTTTCTTTGACTATAAAATGATCATATTGGACTAGATGAATTCTGAGTTTCCTTACTGCTCTAGAACTACAATACTTTAAGTATGATACAAACATGTCCCCAGACTTTATTTCAATAGTTGATGCTAAAGACCTCTACACTAGAATTTGATACACAGATTTTTCAATTCAAAGGTTGTGTTTCCCACCCCCACCCCTAAATCAGTACATTAGTTTTGTGTTCAATTTTTTTAAAGCTCTTCAATTTACAACTTAATATTGCATGTATTCCTTTACCTAGGTTCCTTCTTCTGAAACATATTAACAGTGTAAACCCCTAGAAGGTACATAGATACATAGGAAACCAAGTCAACATATTGGTGAATGATATTGAGGACAGGGATAGGGGAAGAGAAGAGGAGTGGGGAGGGAGGGAGGAGAAAGAGATAGATGATAGAAAGATAGACAGACAGACAGACAGATAGATAGATGACGGAATTTTCAAATATCTGTACTTCTGTACTTGCTATGTGAATAATGAAGCATTCCTTCCAACATTGTAGGACACAGAAAGTATTTGATAACATTTTAGTCAATTATGATTTCCAGACCTCTTAATTTTAAGTCACTCAACTGTTATCTTTCTTGCTCCCTAGACTGAAGGATTCCGCCCCCCCGCAGGACCCCCCTCCTCACCCCATGACATTTGTTGCTATGTAGAAAGGTGAAATTTTATTGGCTACAAGTACTTTTCATCTTCTAGAGACTCCTGGCAGCCCTGCTAGCGTGCATACTGATGTAGCCTGTAGCTTCAGAGATGGGCAATGCCTAGGTTGCTTATTTCCACAACAATAAAAACAGGACCAGTGCAGAACCTGTTAGTTATTATACCTGGGGATTTTACCCTAGGTGACAGATATGTAGAGCAATGGAATTTCCAATTTGGAGACAGTTCTTTTTCCTAGAAAGTTGGGGTTTTTTTTAATTTTAAGCAACAATACCTCCTCTACCACAAACACAAATGGAATAACGATTTAATTTGCATACATTTCGTCTGCTGTGTCTTTAAAAACGTAAAAAAAAAAACTCTGATTATGCTCATTATGAATTTATTTTATTCATTGTTTACTATGCTGGACTGACATGATATGATTTGTGCTTTGCGGGGTCACAACAAGCTACTTGCAGGACAATTTGCTGAATCAAGAGGGTGATTGTGTCTGGTGCCAGTCAGTCGCAATTAGGGCCAGGATCAGGGAGGCCCAGAGCTTGTGTATCGTCTTGGGCAAGCTTCATAGAAATCAGCTCACCTGAAACTAATTGTCACAACAGAGACCTTATGCAAATGAGCCCTGGGGTTAGCGTGGGAAAAGAAAAACTGTCGCAAAGATAGGTGACCTGCTGAGCAGGGGGTCTGTTGCTGGGGAAATCTTTGTTCAATGAGTTAAAAAATGTTTTCATTGTTCAAAACCCAAGAAAACGTAGCATATACTTTCACTTAGGAAAGCGTGGCAAGCACACTCATCTAAAATTCCAATAAAGTGGAAGCCAGCTTTTGAGTGTGTAATAAATTGGAAGTCTTTATACTTTATAAGATCCACAGAAGGAAAATAATTTTCTTTTGCAAGAACCTTTAAAGTTTAGGTGTTATAAATCACATGATAGCTTACCTTTAAAACTCGCTTGACTTCTAAGTCTCTATCTAACCTGGTGGAACCTCACCAATATTTCTACTTGAATTTCAATGGCTAACTTCAAAACAAATTGTGAAGGATGTTTATGCATCCGATGGAAAGGTCCCATTTTTTTCAATGAAAAAATATATTCTCACATCTTGGATCTCAAGGTGAAAAATGTGAACCTAGGGGGTCCTTTTCCTCATGCTGAGGACATGTCAGTTAACTGATAGCTGTTTCTCAAATTGTTTCTCTGATGTTGAAAAGTAAAGGATAGACTAATGATATTTAGATAGGAGCCAGTAATGTTGTTCAAGTGCTGGTAGGCTGTTGAAATTCAAAAAGATAAAAGTGGAAATCTACAATTCCCCTTGGTTCTTTATTCAAGTACAGAACATATTCATTAATGGAAACTGTCTTAGGAAAATAAGGTTACAACATAACTTCTGCGAAACAACTTTTAAAATCTTTAGTTTGTCCAAAACTATGTTTGGGCAAAGCCCCTACTAGAATCTCCTCAGTAAAGACCTAAAGAGGTTTTTGAAACTGATTATCATGGATAAAAAAAAATGGCAAAAGCAGTTGCCTCCCTAATTCTTCAGTTAATTTTCAGCTTTTCAATATACTTTTCCTACAAGCATTCTAACATCTTATCTATAGTCTTTAACCAGATTAGCCAGTAATAGATTAAATACATCATATTTACGTAGGAATATTAATAGAATTAAATGAAACCAAATTCAATATTAAGATCTTACAGAATATATTGCATGTGTTATTTTCAAAGTTAAAAAATGAGTAAAAGATATTATAGGGAGAAAACAAGATGAGATTCCTGAATCACATCTTTTAATGATAAACTTCATTGGGCAAATTACTGAGCCAACCAAGTTTCTTCACTGTGTCTCCTAAGGGATAGAGATTTGGACTTATAATCTGATAAATAAGTTGTTAAATTAACTTGGTAATCACCAAAGAACATAGAGTAAGTATTTCTTAAAAGTAGTGCAGTTTAATAACAGATTTTTTTGTGGTTTGGTTTTTTTGTGGTGTTTTTTTTCATCTCTTTTGTCCCTTTGCCACTGTCTGAAATAATTTCCACAAACAGGAGACATTTCACAGTGGGTATGAAGTGCTCAGCTTTCACTCATCAAACTTTAATCGGAACTGCATTTTAGTTTTTGAATAAAGAACACTTAAAAAATTTAGATGCAAATTATTTTGCATTATTCATGTTCTAAGTGTCCTTGTAGATTTAAACACTTCTGAGGCCACCTTGATTCAAGTAATTACCTAGGCCCTCACTGCTCCGTCATGAATAAGGTATTTTGTACAAGTAAAGTATGCACCCGATGAGCTTTTAAAGTGGCTTTACACTGAACTTGTGTATTGCTTCTTGTGCATGAGTGCTCCGAACATGCGTCGCAATCTGTCTCAGGTGGGAAATCCTGGCTGAGCATCCATGGGTGACGGGATGAAGCCGAAGAGTCTCAACACACACTCTTTTTTTGTCTCTTAAGAATCTCAGAGTGATTCTCCTTGATTCTCATGGCTTGTGTGAGAATCTAAGAACGTAAAAGATTCTGGCAGGGCCAAAAAAGGAAGAAATTTTTGCTTAACTCTTCCATCACCACAAGCCCTTTCAAGATGTCCATTTTACGGGCCACCTCAGATCAATCACTTAAGGCTCCCACATAAGATAATACGTCTCTCCATTTTTTATGTAGCACAGTACATCTGTCTCCCCATCTGTCAGCCCTTGCCCTCCTCAGATATCAGAGCTAGGTGCCACCTGAAGAGTATTTTTTCACACAGTGAAACTGATTCCAAACTCCAAAGAAACTCCAGGCAACTTACGTTGAAAAAGAAACTGTCTTAATAGCATAAAGCTAAAAACCTATCCATGAAAATGGGTTTCAAAGGGTTAAATGTAATTGGCTGGGGCTTGTAGTTGGCGTTTGTTACAAAGTGCCCATGCTTTTCGTTTCCAACTCCATTGCTTTGAAGAATTATAGGAATTTTATGATGTGCTATTGGAGTTACACTGGCAGAGATTACAGAAAAGGGGTTAAAGTTGGTTTATGGTAGAAAAAATTATGCAGAAACCAATAAAAATAAACACACTCAAGTAGACTAAACTTGCTGGGCTTTTAGTTTTAGTTTAACAAAGGAAGTTTAGATGAAAGTAAATGTTGCAGCTTTTAGAAAATTAGTTGACACTCATACTTGATCATCTTTACTACACAGCGGTATAATTAATATTTAAACATTCTAATAATGCAGCTTGCTTTGCATGCACTTTTCAGCCTCACAACAGTATATTTTATCTGGAATTGTGCTAGCATTTTCTTGGGTACTGCCCATTTTTATATGGTTAAATTTAAAATAAAATACTGCTTTCTCTCTTATAGCCAGAAAAACATCAATAGGACAGTGAACAGGTTTCATACATCTACCAGACAGTTTATTATTAAAACCAATATTTATCTGAGGGAACAGATAATATATAAGGTTTTTGCTTCATTGTCCCAGTGATAATTACAAAACACCCAGCGTAGGTTGAGCTTGAAAGTAGTATCTGGATGATGTCCATTTCACCTCCTGCTATCTCTATTGAGTAAGAGAACTTTGAATATTTAGATGCAGCATAAATTAGTAGTTGACCCACTGGCGTATGAAAGACTGCACCTCTGACA
The DNA here is from genome assembly GCF_028372415.1 of Notamacropus eugenii. NCBI lineage: Eukaryota > Metazoa > Chordata > Mammalia > Diprotodontia > Macropodidae > Notamacropus > Notamacropus eugenii. Next base: position 287,422,139 of record NC_092876.1, read on the forward strand.
TTTGTTCATTCACAAGGCAATTTAGTAATGATAGCAAGAAAAAAATGTGTTTTTTAAATGTATGAAGTGTTTACACAAGCATTGTCTGGATTAAGATTTCTGCATGCCTAGCAATTTACTAAAACAAAACTAATTTTTAAAAAAAGCTAGAGAAATGAGCTAAATTGAAAAAGATAGAGCAAGTTTATTTATATATGAGAACTTTCATCCCATTCAAGCCTCAGGACTGTAGGTGGTAGGGAAAAAGTTGTTTCAGGTGCTGTTCTCAGCTTAAGCCTTTTGAAGAATGCAAGGTGTCTCTTATTCTTGATCTTACAATTTGAATCGTGAGAAACATCATTTCCCATCTTAACTTCAGCCACCTTTGACTGCAGCCATAATTTGCATGTACATGTTTATCCTTCATGCTTTTTAAGAGAGTAGGTGGGCTAAGCTGAAAACATATTTTCAGGCTCTGCTCATGCTAACCCCTTGAAGCCCAGTTCGCCATGTGCACTTCCCTGTGGGTGCCATGCCATTTGGTTACAGATAAGGACATCCTAGATCACTGCCTACCTCAACATCAGTACTTACTGAAATTCTATCACCTAGAATCTCAAATTCCTTAACCTGAGATGCAGTCTATATAAAAGAAATCAAGTAAAAAACTAAGGGATGTCATAACAGTCATCTTTCTTTGAAGGATCATCACTCCAAAGAGGAATTAGGCTAGTGAAGCTGGGGTCCAGAACCATGAGTAATGGGTGCAAATTACAGAGAGACAAGTTAACTTTGAAGGAAAGGAAAACTTCCTAAGAATATGCAAAAGTAGAATAAGCTGCCTGCAGATGCGTTCAAGTGAAAGCCAATGAATGATGGATACTTGTTGGGAAGGATATTTAAGGAATTCTTCTTCAGGGATAGGTTGGAACTAGATGGTCACTGAGATCCCTTGCAATTCTGAAGTTAGATGGTTCCATGAAAGAACATTTCACTGCCTTGGTCAATGTCTTAGAGTCAAAAAGAAAATATTGACAACAGAATAAATAGTAAATATGGCTATTAAAATAGCAAAATATAAAATAATTTCCAGTGAGGGGTGAAAAAAAACTTGTTAGAGTCCCAAAACACAAGAGTCCAGAAACAGGTATATGAGAACTTTCTCTCTTTTTTTCCTCTCGGATGAAAAAGAAATAAAATATCTCAGCTTTTTGGATATAACCATTTCCATTTCAGATGTTCACAATCTGCCAGATAGTTTGGGACCCTTGGACTTTTTTTTCTTTAGAAAGTTACATACACCTGCCCCATAAATAATTAAAAGAAAGTGAACAATTTTAACCAGCCTATTGTTGAGGTGGAAAAGAGAAACATTAAACCCCAAACTGCTATATCACTTGTGCTTTTACAAGGTATCTACAATAAACAAAATTGAAGCATTTTTCACAAACTCATCTCCATCTAGAGAAGATTTTTTTTTTCTCAAAAAAGAAATGGCCTGCTAACAGAACTGTTTGCTAGAGGCAGTTTAGTATAGTGGGTGGAGAGTTGGCTTTAAATCAAAAAGACTAGGATTTGAGGCCTCCCTCTAACACATACAGATTTGGGGAACCTGGAAAAGACTTAACCTGTCAGTGCCCCTACGCAACTATCTCAGACTATAAGTTGTAGAGAAGGTGTGAAAATGCATTGGAGGAGAGGTCTCCCCTGGGAATTTCCTCTACACAGTAAAGTCACAAATTATTCTATATCTTCTTCCTCCCCTCCTCCAAATACTTAAGTATGATAAAGGCTAGGCGACCAAGCAAGCATTTTTAATGGAAAATATGTATATATGTATACTTAAACACACATATAAGTATCAAAACCTCATTTCAATGTCTGTAACAACCCCAAAGATTCTGGAACTTAAAAGGTAGTTAAATTCATTCTTATTTTATTAATTCAAGAATTTATATGAGAAATTCTTTTTTGCCCACACATATGGATCAAGGGTCCACCTTGCTCTTCAGGTGGCAGCTATGTACTAACATCTTAGTGAGTGTGAGAGCCTGCCAAAGATGTCTATCAATCAAAAGCTATAGATGAGCCCACTGTGGTGAAATCGGAGAAGGTTTATAACAAGTAGGTAATAGTTTCAGGCCTCTTTGAGAGAGAACATAAACTAAAACTTCATGCTGGGACCGAACATGGCAGGACATAGGAGGCCAAGAGGGGAAAAAAACCTTACTCTGTTCCTACAAAGGACCTCCCACACTTTAAAAATGCCATTTGGTCACCGTTAGATGTTTGGTGGTTTCTCCAGGCCCTTCATTTTTAAAGTGCAATTTGTAGTGCTTCCTTTAATTTTGATGAATATTCAAATATGTTCATCCATAACATATCCTCTTCAGTGTTGATTCTTAGGAAAACTTGTGTTCATTAAGTTTCTCTGTGCCTTTTCAATAAGATGTTCAAATCTTTTCTTTTTCACCAAACAAGGCGGTTGTAATTTCAGCTTCTTCAAATGCAGGTTCAGGGTAGTGAAGGCACAAATTACATTCTTAATTTAAAATTCACCAATTTTGTGAAGGGAGACCAAAAAAACCCAAGCCTTCAGTGAAGTCTTTAAGCCTCAGACTAAGATAAGAATTCAAAACAGTGTTGTTTTGTTTGGTTTTTCTCACAGGAAAGTATTGCCCATGAATACACACAGTCTCAGGCATATTATCAGAGTCAGAGTGACTGTGACTTGGTATAGCTTTGAGTCTCTGTCATGAATAGCTACCCTCTTCAAGATTAATAAAATTCATTTCTGACCAGTGATTAAAAAGTTGGGATTATTGAAATAGACCTCTCTTGACAGAGAATTTCTTTTATCTTCATGTAGATTAGGTAATTTAAGTAATAAGGATTTTATTTGAGTGTAGGATGTTTGCAAAAGGTTTTGATTTTCTTGCATGGAAACCTGGTCAAGGGATTAAGCTACAAGGAGAAAAATGGGAGCATTTTCCTGTCACATGGCAGCTGTTATTTGTGGAGGTTGTTTTTGTGGTGGAATTTCAATCCTGATTGGTTGGGATAAGTGTTACTAAAATGAAGGTGAAGAAGAGTTCGCGTCATTAACATTCTTCAATTTTGGAACACATCAGGAGGTAGATAAGGTGGTAGCATAGTCTATCCACCTCCCTGGTCATCGGAGGACCAAGCCTGGAATGTCTGAAATGTGTTTCTATTTTTGTCACACCTATGTGTGGCCATCCATCTGGTCTTAATCAATCAGTCTCATCCCAGAGCTTTGCTGTTCTCCCAGCTGAAATAATAAGACTTCTTCATCAGCTCTCAGTCTCAAAGAAGGTTAACTGCTCACAATTCCCCAGACTGGGCATATTAACAAGGCTTAAATATTTGTCAGCATAGGTGAACCTGGTAGGGAGACTTGGGGAAAAAAGTCATTTTGGAATATGAGTCTTTTATGAGTAAGCTACTTTGCTATATGTGTATATACATATCCTTAATAATATTATGTAGGAAAACTGAATGAAGCATTAGTGGTAGTTTTATATGTAGGTAAAAAAAATAGAAGAATGACTTAAAAAGTTGAAGGAGCCAACATTCCACCTCCTAGGAAGTACCTGTGTGATGCTAAAAAAGCAAGTTCATTTTTTTGTTGTTCAAGCCATGATTGGGTAATGTGCACATGCATGTGTGTGTGCGCACATATATGATGAGCTCTATACTACAAATGAAATGCATCAGCCCAGAAGCTAGCATTTTCATGGATGGCCTTGCCTCTACAACGGAAACAGCATTAGTCTCATACCCGCTCTTTCCAAGGAGAAATGACAATGTCCTAGTCCAATGCTCTTCTTATCAGCCCATTCCACATACCATTTCCCTGACATGGCTTATTTCCACGTTTTGTTACCTGTCCATGCTCGCCTGATTCATCAACCCACTTGAAAAACCCTCACTTTATTCCCCAGCTACCTAAATTATTATATGCTATCAGCAAGGCCAAGATTGCCTTCTGTCAGAACAGTTCCTTCTAGTCCCACATAGCACTCCATTCACATTAGCATACTACACAAATGGAGAGCCTATTTACAAATTAAATACAACGTGCCAAAGAAAGAGTTACTCATCTCTTCTAACTCTCTAGTTTCTTAGCACTGTGGGAAGTGCCTCCTTCCTTATCACTGACTGAAGCAAGAGCCTTCAACTCAGTTTTGATCCATCGTGATCTTTTGTTCCACACATCTAGTCTGTTGCCAGCTCTTGCCACTTTTTCTTTGCCAACGTGTCCTGAATCTATCCCCTTCCTTTTCATTCCTCCAGCTAGTGACTTAATCCAGGTTTTGGCCATCTCCCACTTGGATTCTTGCAGCCCTCCCAGTTCTAGTACTGCCCCACCCAGCCTCTAGTTGATGTAATGCAATTGCTAAAGTTTTCTTTTTAGTTCATTGTTTTTACCAAGCTTCCCACTTCCTCAGGACTTTCAGGTGGCTTTCTCTGGATCAGCTACCAGATCCTGTCTCTAACTTAAATCTTCTTAAGAGGCTAGCCCAGAATATTTTCATTTATCACTTCTTCTTTCAAACCTACTCCTCTGTGGATTCTTGGAGGCTAATTTACACATTGCTTTGTCCAGGTTTGTCATGAAAGTCTTCTTCCAGACCCTTTTCCATCACATTTACCATCTAATTAGTCTTTAAGCAGAGCCTGAAATCCCATCTCCTCCGTGAAGCCTTCCTTGATTAAATCATGAACTCTCACATTTAAACATCATTTCCAAAGCATCCTTTTACTCTTTTTCACCACTATTTGTTCTTAGTAACGCTTTCTGTGCATTGATACATCACTAAATGGATGTACTTTAGTATTTAATTTTAATTTATTTTTTGTAGTTTTATGTGGTCCTATCAGTGGTGTCTATCAAGAAGTAAAGGCCATATTTGTTTAGCTTGCTTGATGAAAAAATCTAGTATATTATCCAACACAGATAAGCACTTAGCGTTTTATTCAATTCAGCAAACATTACTAAGCTCCTACTAAGTTCAAAGTGCTGTGCGAGGTGCAAGAGCTACAAAGATGAAAAAAAAATGACCTTAAACAAGTTTACAGTTTAATGGCTAGGGCAGTGGGAATGGGAAGAGGGCGTATGTGGTAAAGACGATCCTGGGTAAAGGACAATTCAAAATGATATCAGGAAGTATGAGGAGAGAGATCACTTTCAGCTGGAAGGAATACAAAATGGTAGAGCTAAGGATGGTGATGATGAAAATAAACCCAAACTAAATCACACACTTTTTGGGGTGAATGTAAGTTGTCATGATACTTTTCCAGAGACTTTGCTCATTATTTTTCTTCTTGAACTGGCTTTCTTCTATAGTATAGTTACAAATTTGGTATAAGAAAAGATGTTATATAATACAAATAGGATTTATTTTTTCCAAGAAACAAGGGAATAGTGAGTAGCTCAAGATGTGCTACATAAATTGACCATTAGGAGATAAAGGGAAATAAAAGCTCATTTTAGTTCATAATTTGCATGTAAGTGGATAATTTTTTCATACTATTAAAATATCCCTAAGATTGAACACTGCATAATTTACATCCATCTCATAGACAGAACAGAAATTGTCTGAAAAAAAATCTGAAAAAAATTTTAAATCCATGTAATTTCAAAGGAGTATTGAAAACTGGGGTACATTTACGTGGCTATAATGACATTTATTAATTTCACAAGATTCTTTTGAAATATTCTTGTAGATGACCTCTCCATTCATCAGGTGTTGCTTGCAGAGAAACCACTGGGCATACCTCACAACCTAGGAGGTAGCTTACAAGTGGGGGATTTCTTTTCAGCAAGCCACACCATTACTTTTCTCTAACAGCTTATGCAAAAGTTTTGTGGGGGAGGGAAAAGCCCCAGCAAAAAAAAAAAAAAAAGGAGTGTGCATAACAATAACTACCTCTGTCCCCTTCGTTTTTGTTCTTTTCATGTCATGGAACTTTTTAGCTGTGCTGCCTGGGTAACTGCTCTGGAAGGTTGGAATATCTCTTGTTGAAGGAGGTTTGTGATTGAGGGCCCTCTGACACAACCTTTTGTTGCATTGAGGTGTTTGATCCTCTTTCCCTTTCTTCTAAAACCAATCCCATCCCTTTAAAAAATGGATAACCAGCACTTCTTTTACTTATTGTCAGCTTTTGGAAAGTTGCTGTGGGGGTTTGTAGAAGTTTAACTAGTTAACCCTTTGCATACTGATATGCTTTTGATAAATGTCTTTTTTCCTCCCTAAATAAAAAAAAAAAAAAGAAAAACATTGTGGTAGATTTTAAAAACTATTCCAGGTACATAAATCTTTTACCCATGCCGTAATAAGTAAGACACAGCACTGGGGATATGAAAGTAAGTGTTTACTTTTAAGTGTCTTGAATCTGCAGGATGATTCATAATTTGTAATAGTGGATGTCCTTATCCCCCCCCCCCCCCAGAACTTGTGAGAGGTATGAGTTTCCCATTTGTTCAGTTTGATCTGATATATTCATTTTCTTTTTCCAGAAGAATAACCCTTGGTAATAAGTAAATGCAAAGAGTTACACTAGAACTGAGTGGTGTAATGTTCGGGTGACTAATAAGAGCTCCTTAGAACGAAAATTGCAATGGTCTTCTCTGTAAGAGCCTAGTGATTAAATGCTGGAATACTTTTCCCCAAAAAAAGAAGGGACACAACCCAGGCTATAGGAAAGAAAAGGAGCTTCAATGGGTTATTTAACAAAAAGCAACTTATGGCTCCTAGATAGTGACCTACATTCCTCACACAATGATGATGTTTTACGGTGGTGATAGGGTTAATAACCTAACATCATTCATGTAGTGTTTTTTGAAAATTGAATTTTACTGCTACAAAGTAAATGTAACAGCCCTCTGGAGACAATATTACAGGCACTTTATTGTTTGCTAAGCTGATGTCATCTTTCTACAGACTGACTTTAAAACAAAGGCAGAACATTTATTACAAATATCACTGTGTGAAAGGAAATCTACTGAAATATTGTTTAGAAGGTGAGCTGATAAAAAAAAAAGTATTAATACTTGGCTTTGATCATCTTACACAGTAAAGCTATGACTCCAAAATGCTTCTCATGTGATCTCTATTCAAAGCAAGCCTGATCCTGGAAGTTCCCATACACTTCCGTCTTAACATTATGTGCTCTCAAACTGGATACTTGCTTAAGCTTAGTGCATGATTCCAGTTCTTCTCAGCTCCGTAAAGTTCCCTACACTTAACAAAGTTGATGAAATTTTGAGAGATGTTTCTAAATTGTGTTCCTTGATAATCCTTTGTATAGCATATAAAATTGTTGTGCAGGTTCTATGATAAATTCCCTTAGTTTACCTCTAAGTGATGGCTTTGGAAGTTGGTGATTCAAATGAGCCATTTAAAACATCATTGAGCAAGGGATCCTGGATCACAGATTCCTTGCTATTCAGAGACTTTGGTTTCTGTATCAGATGCACGTGTAATATAGCGTGAAGTTGTTTGTGGACCACAGAGAAGCTTTTTTGAGCTTCATTTCCACACTGTAGCACTTGAAAATGTATCCAATGAGCAAACACATCTGATTCATCCTTTACAAGACACAAGTAATTTGTTTGTAAATCAGTCACCTTTCTAGAAAAGTTAAATGGAGGCAGGGGGAGATTTTTTAAAATAATTTTCCACTTGGTCAAAGAGCAAATTAATGTTTATTTTGAAGCAATAACAATAATGAAGAAATATAATTTGGCTTGCTGAACTTTCAAAACAGCTAGTGAAGGTATGACATACAAATAACAAAAAAAAAGAAAGATTAAAATAGATTAATGGTGTTCTAAGGAAAAAATGACTAGCAGTTCTTCATTTGTCTCTGAAGGCTGGTTGAAAGAAAAACATGAGTCAAGGAAATGAAATTAGAAAGAGGTATGATATGACTTAGAGTAGTTCCATCAGGAATGCCCCCTTTGGAGTGCGAATGCACTTTAAATTGAAGACTATTGGTGATAACAGCAGAATTTAGAATTTCAACTTCTTTGTTAAGTATTCAATACTGACTGATAGCATTTCTATCAATCAATATAATATTTACTGATCATTATTGCACTCAAGTCACTGTGGGAGATTTTTAAAAGTAAAGACATGACCCTGTCTTTAAATTTTTTACAATACTGCCACTGTGATTAAACCAAAAGCTGTACTATAACTATTCCTGTTTGAGGTACTCACTGTAAAATGTTTAGCTTGCCAACAGTTATTCTACATACTTACCTATGTGTCTTATGGGCATGTTTCCAAAGCTGAAATGTATTGTAGGGATAAGGACTAAATCTGTGACTTCAGTGCTTTAAAGAACATTCAGATGAAGAAACTTCTTCTACCAAAGCAGTTCAGCATCTTCTCAGCAACTGAGAATCTTGGGGCATTTTTCTAGACTGAAATGAGTCATCTGCCCACCATCATGTAGTTTATAGATGTCAGGGGTGGGATTTGAACCTCCATCTTCACAACTCCAAGGCCAGCTTTCTATCCATGTCTGCACTATCTGCCTCTCACATGGGAGATATCCTACATAGCCTACCAGAGAAATTTTGAATTCTCTTGTTAAATGAATTTGTCTGCCATAATAATTATATCCTAAATTTTATATTAATGCAAACAAAAAGGGAACTCAGCTTGTCTTAAGCAAGAGTCAGTGGCCTATACTAACTCATCTGAATTTCAGCAGCATAAATCAGTTCTTGCCCTCATACTCCCCAGTTTTGTCACATTTACAACCTGTTTTCATGTGAGAGTCAACACATTCACATACATACATACACTTCTCTGAAGCAAGTCAATTCACACACTCTACTCTCCATCCCACATGAAAGGTCAAGGATACTCTGCTTTAAAAAAAAAAAAGTGTAATCTCTGAAATTTAATCCCAGCCAGATAAATTCAATTTATGCATAGAATGTTCATTTTTGTTCAAAATCTCCAAACACAGGTTTTAAAATAACTAAAATTCCTTATAATTTTTGGCGAGCTCAGAAAAGAGGCTAGATACTACCAACTTTCTTTTTTTTTTTTTTTTTGCTGTTGTTGTGGCATTTTTGCCTTGTAAAGTAAGTAACTTTCAAATATCAAGACCAAACTGCATATCACTTTTCAATGTGACAACTGGGACTGCTCTGGCTTATATGAGGCCTGATTTCCTCACCTTCCCTGATTAAAAACAACTCTCTTTCACAGCTTTGGGCTCCTTTTCCTTTGATGTCTTTCCTCTCCTTTTTCTCCTGGCAGGCTTCTGCTTTCTTTTTGCATCAGTCACTGGTAGACAAGATTCAATTCAATTCAACTAACATTTATTAAGTGCTCTGTATCTCCTAACTACTAGGTACTCTCTTTTTTCCATTTGCCGCACTTCTCTCCCCATCTCTAAACTAACCCATTTTTGAAATCTCTCTTACCTATAGGGTAATTTTTGTGCTGTCTCTCTCTGTCTCTGTCTCTGTCTGTCTCTGTCTGTCTGTCTGTCTGTCTCTCTCTCTCTCTCTCTCTCTCTCTCTCTCTCTCTCTCTCTCCTTCTTTCTCACCACTCCACCACTCTAGGTTTTTCTTCCCCAATTCCATCGATTACATCTGCTGTCCATATCAATGTCTATGTAAAATGGTAATATACTTGACATAATTTCATTTGTTTGTTAAGTACTCAATTGACATATTCTCCTGACTTTAGGTTTGTAAGGAAAGAAACCAAGTAAGAGTGAGCTATATCAAGTTGACTCTTCTCTGACCAATCAGGCAATCTAAAATGGAAATTCAAAATCAGTGATAATCAAAGGGATTTAGGTCTGGTTAGAAAGCTATAAACCTTCCATATTTTTCTTCTTGAATTTCTTATAGCATTTACCCTTGCTGTGAAATATGGATGGACAGAAGGATGGATGAGCAAATGGATGGATGGATGAGTGAGCTAATAGATAAATAGTTACTTTTCTTAATTCCCATCATTTAAACAAAAACAGTAAAATGGTCTTCTCCATTCCTTTCTGTAGTCTGTGCTATTCTTTTTCTAGCACATTTTGAAGTCACACTAGCTTTATGCAGCTCAGAAAGAAGTAGGGACACGTACATTTAATAGTAATACTTACCTTCCTTAAGTGGAAAAATGCTGAAACCACCTGCCAGGTCATACAATTCACATTTTTTATTATTTTAGTTTTACTATAATTCAAAGACTAGGTTTTTTGTTTTTTTTAACAATGGATATAATCACACATCTGAACATAAGAATTAGTTTTATGCAGTTCCATAGAAAACCAAAATCTTGAGGAACACTTTCAAAACAACCAGAGAAAAATAAACCATTCCTTATGTCAGTCTTGTTAGAGAGGGATTAAGAAACTGGCAATTATTTTGGCGACCTTAATTGTTGCTCTGCAGGAAAATATGTAATTAGAGCACGTTCCCAGGCCTGCACACCTGCAGCACATCCTACAGTATAATGTCAGCTTTCAGTGCTTGCTGGTGCCAGGTTCTATCACAACTAGTCACAGTGATGCTCTGAGAACATTTCGGACTCATGTAATGTGGCTTCTGTGTATGAAAGAAGCAGGCATTTACACTGCCATACAATGGAGTGCATTACTGCAACACTGGTTTCATTATTTTCTGACGCCTACCTTCAGGACTGCTCTGGTTTACTCAGTTTGAGGTTTTATTGTTACGGTATAATAGTCCTGTACATTTCTGAAATTCCCTTATTATTCAGCTTATTAATACAGTACTGACTTGATTATCAGGCTGCAGTTGTGAAGAGGAAGATTCAGTGTGTTAGCGGAGTCAGAAGCTGGGTCAATTCTTGGTATAATGAGAACAATTGTTTAACGTGTTGTGTATAGAAAGATGGGCTATAGTGGATCTCTATATGCTCACATATTAGATTCACTGTATAGAATGCATACTTGGGGAAAGATTCATTATGTATATCAGAAAGAGGCTTTAGCCAATTTGAAAGTGGGGGACAAGTGGATATTCTTGTGATTCTCATCACCTGATCTCTCTTTTTTACTCCTGGAGAAGCTTTTATTTAAAAAAGAAAAAAGGAAAAAGAAAGGAAAAAAAAGCCACAGGTTAGAAAAAAACCAGTTAAAATGGAGAAATAGCTTGTAAATGCCTTTTTTTCCAAGCTGAATCCAGTAATCTGGCATTCTGATAGTTAACAGACTTCCCCCCCTAAGGGAGATACACTGTATTTTGCTATCTGACATGTTGTCATATATAAAGAAATCAATTGGTAATTAAATGATGCACCTTGTGAAGATGACAAAAGGCATTTGGTTGCGAAAAGAGAACTGGGTTTTGAGGGGTTTGTAATGAAGGCCTAATGACTATTCATAAGAGATTTTCAGTCCGTTGATCCACTTGACTGGAAAGTTCTGCCCTGGAGAGTTGGTGCTGTCAGTTTCTCTCACCTCAGAAAGCCGCCGCAATCGACGGTGTAGAGGATGAGCGAAAAATTATCTAGTTGTTGCTTCAGGCCTGTCTTGGGTCACATGCAGAAGGCACACATCTGGCTTCCTGTAGGTGCCACCTCAGGACATAAACTTTGACTAATTTTTAAAGTATAAATATGTAAGAGTGACACTGAATAAGTTACCTTTTATTCATATTTTCTTCTTATTCCAGAACACATCAAAGTTGTTTAGTGTAACTACCAGTAGATTTATTGCTGTTCTTTTAGCCAATACTGTTGGCTAGCACCATGCCAAGGTTCTGATTGTTTTCACAAGTTTCTCTTCCTACTTGAAACCCATTGACTATCTTTTTAGAAATAAAACTAAAGTTACTCCATGGTATGATCAACTGATTCTTCTATCGGAGTATCTGTCAAGTTCCTACAATGTACCAGATGCTGATATGCAATAGAATATTATATACTCAACGTGTATGCAAGGGTCTTAAGATTAAGTTTGTGGAGTTGATGAGCACCATCCTTCTCAAAGTCATTTTCTGTCAAAAGGCTAACTAAAGCTGGGAGGTATTATAGCAGGGTATATTACTCTTGATCTGTACACTCTAATTTCATCTTTTATCACAAAAAAACCAAATGGATACTTAGGGTTTGGGCTCTCTTTTCTAAGGGTTGGGAGAAAGGTTTATACAAGTCTTGTCTCCTGGCCTTAATTTTAGAAAATGTTCCTAGAATTATAGAATATGATTAATCAAAAGTAGCTAAAACTGAAAGATGACTTTAGAATCAAAGGATGGGTCATAGGATGATGAGATGGGGGACTGAAAGAGACACTAGGAACCATCTAGTCCTTTCATTTCACAAATGAGAAAATAGAATCAGAGAATTTAGATAATTTGCCCAAACTTATACAGTTATAAGCAGGCTGACTTTAGAATCCAGATCTCTCAACCCCTACTTTCTACTATACCATTTGTAGTAGGCTGTGAATTCTGGGTTCCATGAACGACGTGTAATCTCCTTGTATCTCTTATTCTTCCAATTGACAAAAGCCAGATTAACCAAGGATAAGATCATCTAAAAGTGTGGTACAGTGGAAAGATAATTGACTGTGGAGTCAGGGACTCCAGCTTAAATTCTGTTTCTCTCACTTATTTGTATGGCCTTGGGCAACTCACTTAATTTCTTTGAGCCTCAATTTCCTTATCTGTCACATGATGATGATTGGACTAGATGATTACTAAGGTTCCTTCCAGCTCCAAATCCAGGATCCTTCGATCATGGGTGCTGACTTGCTACCAGTGCAATTGTTTGCCCAGTAGAAATCTAATCTAAAGGTGGTGGCCAGTGATCTTTATACATATTTGCTCTTGAAAAGTGATCCTCCATGTTATCTTATCAAGTAGTTCACCTAATCAAAGGTAAACACATTTATCCCCTCATTAGGGCTTGTTTTATGACCACTTGAAAGCAATGTTTGGAGTGGGGGAAAAAAGCTATCAAAGTCATTGTTTGAGGCCAGTAATCTAAGACTATATGGAAAACGTCACAGGTTTCAGTCTGTCAATAATAGAGTAGAAAATAAGCATATTTGAGAAAGCTTCACTGGTGCTTCCTACTTACATATTGTGGTTTGCTAAATTTTTGCTGATGTCTTTGCCAGACCTGACAAGGTGGACCAAATTAATGGACAGATGCCAAAAAAACAATTATGTTTATTAATGTACATTGATTGCTTATTTAGGTTATTAAGAAAATTAAAAAATACATTAGTATTTTAACCTTTTTATAGCTTGGCTAATGACTACTTTTAATAAAGTATCTAGTAAGAGGACATCCTATAATACCTTTATAAGGCCCAACTATGCTAACAAATTAGTCAACTTTGATTAAAATCATTATATTATAGGAAAGGATGTTTTCTTCTCTAAATAAGAGCGTATGTTATCTTTAAGTACATAAAGAGATTGACTTGACTATTTAATTCTTGTTAGTGTAGGCTATCCAGCTGAATAGAAAGAGAATCCCATATCTATTTAACTTCAACAGAAACAAATTATCAATCAGTCAAAAGGCATTTATTAAATACTTAATATGTGCCAGTCACTGTGCAAACAGCTAGGGTTACAAAGAAAAAACAAAAACGGCCCCTTTTTTCAAGGAGCTTACATTCTAATGAATTATTCCGATAGTTCTATTAACTCTAGCTGAAAAATGTTTTGGTGGAATTACAAGTGCACAAACAAAACATTATTTTAAAAAACCCACTTTAAGGAGAAATAGGTTGTGTTAAATTTCAAACCAGAAATCATATCACCGCCCCCCCGCAAAAAAATTGCATTATGGGAGTGCCACCAATTGACAAATGAAAGGCAATTAACACCATTCATTTCATTTTTATATGGTCTGAGTAACTACCCTTTTCATTCTTTCTAGAAAATTTCATTTTTTCCTGACTAATAATAGTTTTACCTCCTACATTATTTTTTCTATACTCTCTGACATGAACTTCAGCTGAATTGACTAACAGTTTTCCCCTTTTTCCTCACCCCATTTCCTTTAAGTCACTGATCTAAAATACCATAATATTTACCAGTAACGGTATATACACTATTAGCTCTTCTCTTTTAACTTATTTGATTTTCCCTTTGAACATAGAACATAGAGATACTCAGAAGGGCTTTTCTCCAAACTATTCACCATGGAATTTGAATGCAACATTGGGCTTTTCATTCTGAAATCATAGACAGAGAGTGCTGATGTCAAATAATGTGTATGATTAAAAAAAATCAATTCTAAATTCACAAAATTCCCATATTATGTTTTCATACTGCTCTTCCAGAAACCGTACCAACACAATACCCCTATAAACCTATCTGGGTCCTGCCAAGTCCTATTGGAACTAATGGGGCCTGACAGTTCTTCAGTTAAAAATTATACATGAGGGTCACTTTCCCTTAAATTATCTATTGTATGCCAGCTGTTCACAACTGCAATGGCTTCACTTTCTTTCCATTGCCAGGAATGTCTAGCTGTCTCACAATGTGTCTTTGAATGGCAAAGTGGCACACCTTATCTTCTACCTTGATGGAAATCACCACTGGGGCAGAATTTCCTATTTCCATTATTTCTTTGATTCTGGAAAATGTTTAGATTGTTCATTTTGCTCATTTCATGTCAAATCCCTTGAGATATATCATAATTTCTCATTTGCTACACAACTTTATTCTATTTTTATGCTTCTAAATGACGAAGCTTTAAGTGCCCATGAGTGGCACTTCCATGCTGTGAGCGCTATCAGAGGCAACCTTAGACAGATAAAACTCCTTGTCCTTTTTGTTGGGGAGTGGCAAAAGGGTCATCATCAAGGGCCTTTTCCCCCCTTCTCATGTATTAAAAGTATAACCAGTAGAGCCTTAAAAAAAAAAAAAAGGAAGGAAGGAAGAGAGAGGGAGGGAAGAAGGGAGAGAGAGAGAGAGAGAGAGAGAGAGAGAGAGAGAGAGAGAGAAATTCACCAGGGTCTTATTTCAGAATCAAAGCTTTCTTCTCAAATGCTTCTCATTAGTCCAAAGCGGTCATCTTTGGATCACAATTAGAAACCAGGCTTGGATTTTTCTTTCTTATTCAGAATGTCCCAAAATGAAGTTTCCTATGCAAAGCTTTCCAACTCACCTTACAAGTGACTGGTATTTGAATCAGCCCATTCCTAGTGAACAGCATAACATGACTATATTAAAGGTTTTATACGACCTTTTCTCCTTTTGGTAAAACCAGGGGTGGTAGATGTCTGAGAGAGAGGAGATGAAGGTATTTTTTTAATCATAAGTATGGTGATAGTAGCCTTATGGGAAACTAGTGACAATACTGCCTCTCTAGATCCTGATTTTGAGAATTAATCTAACTGATGCCTTGTGCTTTCTGAAGATCCTAGCAATTAAGGAACAAACAGCATACAACTAGTTGTAGAAAAAATGTGATCTCCTCTATCTTGGTGGTTGTCATTCATTTATTTTAAAAACAAAAACCTGTTGGATGATCTACAGACTACAGCAGCTGGGCAAGGTCATATTTTGGTGGTGGCTCCATGTTTCTCTCTTTCTTATTATAGGCTCTTTTAGGATCTGTGCGCATTAATATTCAACGGTTCTGTTTTCTTTCAGAAGGACTTGTAACAGTTTGCAATTGTTGCGGTACTGAGTGGGTGGATAGGAGCTCAGGCCGCAGCCTTGTCCAGTTGTAGATAGAATGAAACTGACAATGATGCAATGGAGTTGGCACCTAGACAACTCTGTGGGATGAATGGGGCTGCTCTAGCAGTCCCTCCGGTGGTGGTAGGCCCTGTAATAGCTAGCGTAGGAAGGGTGGTGAAAATTGATATGCACTATTACTACATGTATAAAACTTAACACTGGGGCCATTGCACAGGTGGGGGGTTCCTGTTTATTGATTTTTATTACTTTGTTAGAACATACGGCTAATGCTTTTATACTGCAGGAGCTCTGGGAGTGCTCACCTTAGGTAATAAACCTTTCTGTACTTTGCAATAGCTCACAATTTACATGTGGCTTTACATTGTGCTGTGCAAAGATGTGTGTCGTTCTTCTAGATGGCTTTAGTCGTTCTATTAAAAGGAAAAGAAAATAAATATAACACATTGTGAATTTTAAAAAACCTGTCCATTCCTGCTATGAAAATGGTTTCATTCTAATTACTCATATTTCCAAGAAAATTAGTCACACAAACTTATGTTATGTGTTGTCTCAGAGGTTGAAAGCAAATTAGGTTTCCAATAAGACAGTACATCAAACAAAGTAGCACGTTCTTGATGCAGATGACTTTTTTTTTAGAATTATAGTTGGACATTTTTGGCAGACAGATTGTCTTTTGCTCTATCAAAATGACAGTTTCTTTTGTAACTGCTACATTCATAATTAGAAGGAGAGAAGCAATCTGCCCAATTTAATATACTAAAGAAGTTTAGTGTCTTGTGCTAGTAATTTCATTATTTTAAAATTTGAATTAATTGTCTTAAAATAATATAGTGAGAAGTTTAACTAGTAGGATTATGAAGTTAGGTCTCTTCTATTTTCTCTTTTTAAAATATTCAGTGTTCCTAGTAATGTAGAAGATTAGAAACTTATTTATTTATTTTTGTGCCAGGTGCCCTATTCTAAGATTCGGAGTGGGAATGTGAATATTCATCCTTAGAACAGAGCAGAGAGAAGTTGTGAGGAAACCCTGGGAACAAGGTCATTTTAAACAAAAAAGTTCTTCAAGTTTCCCATGCTGATGAGCCTGGCTGAGCTTAATTAAAGTCAATGGATGACCAAAAAATGTGTTAAAAAGAAAAATAACCCACCCCTTTTCAATGCTCTTTTCTGGGCCTCCATTCATATTCCATACCTTAGCCCTCTTCATCTTTCAGGCTCTTTGACATGAAGAGTAATATTTCTTAACACCCCCAGAAGCAGTGATGTTTGTAGTGTGGAATCATTCCTAGTCATTGCACTGCCTGAACCGCCCTTCAGGGATGTGGCCTCACCCGCACTCACTACCACAGCAATAACAAAACTAGTATCGTGTTCAGGATGAAATCATCATAACAGATTGACCTTGATCTGAACATGACGTCTTGCTTTTAGCAGCCCTCCTCAGTGTAGTCCTTGCCAAGCTGTTTCCTGTTGGCTCAAAGAGTAACCTTTCTTCGAGCTGTCTTTGAGCTCTCTGTTCTAGGGTACCCAAACTGGGGCAATGAGAACAGACTTGGGGCTAGCTGTGGGGCCCAAAGCTTAGGCAGTTAATTCTCAGAAGTACACAAAGCCTGTCTGCCTCCATTTACCAGCAAATGCACACCTCCCCCTTTTTTTAATGATAACGATAAAGCTTTTCTCCTGCAAAGCTCTTTCATCCAAATCATTTTGTTTGACCCTCACAGTAGTTCTATGAGATAAGTCGTGTTCTCTTTGCCAGTGTTTCCCTGCCCTCCCCTCAGAAGCACACTGGCACTACTGGGCTCAGTGATGTTCTTCATCCTCAACATTACATTCTTGTAGGAGATGGCCAGGTCATCAGTCGTTGAATGCCTTCATTTCTGAATTGTTCTTTAACACACAACACCTTACACCTTTTTGTCTGCTTGTAAAGATCTCTGGGGGTGTTAACTAAATCTACTAAGAAAAATTCCAAACTGTGAGTTATACTCTCTAGTAAAGCCACGTCAGGGGCTTCAGTAAAAGGTCCCACACTATCGCACAAGTGTGTCACTACACATCTGTAAGTCAGAAGGTGAATTTCCCCCGTGGCATTACTAAGACTTGACATAAGGCCAAGAGGACATTGACTCTGATGGTCATTTTTTTATATCTACTATCTTAGTACAATCATCTTCTCTAATGTCTTACTGCTACTACTAGCTGACATTTATATAGCACCAGGCACTAAGCACTTTACAATTATATCGTTATTGCTATTATTACCATGCTATTATCCCAATTTTAAAGATAAGAAAATTGAGGTAAAGAGAGGTTAAGTGGCTTCCCCAGAATCATGCAGCTAGTGGATGTTTGAGGGGAAATTTGAACTCAGGTCTTCCTGACTCCAGGCCCAGTGCTCTATCCACTGCACCACCTAACTTTAGTCAGTTCAAGCGTTCTTATAGTTCTACACGAATGAATGAACTGACACTCCTTTTTCATTAATCTTGACCTGTTAGTCCTCTACTGAAGGATATCCACATTTCTACAACTCCAGAAATCAGTCATTGAAATGCAAAGTATGTAATGTAACTTCTTCAAGGATACCTAGGATCTGCCCAGTCCTTGAGCATACATAAACCAGCCCTGACTTAGAATAATGGGCCATATACTGTCATTTATTGACCTTAGTCTTTGAAACATTCTAACTATAAACACTAGGCAAGCAGCCTTTTTTGTTGTCGTTGTTGTCAACCAGACATCTATATAAATAACTATCTGGTCAGCATCCTTCAAAATACGCTGCAGGATTTCCCTTCTAAATTAAATGCATCCGAGACTGGTCCTTTTATCACTCCTTTCTTCTTGGTCTTGGAATTTTGAAGTCTTCTCCTTTGTCTCAGAAAGGGAAACTGCTGAAAGCATTTCCACCTGGATGTTTAAATTATTTAAGTTGCAGGAACCAGACCTTTTCCCTCCTGAGTAGTTGTGGGTTTTAAAGGCTAAAATTGCTTCATCATGCCAAAGTGAAAGTATGCATAAATTATTTAGTTAAACCTGAGAAAATACAGACTTTTCCCAGTGATCTTTCAAGGGCTGCCTACTTAAATTTCAGAAGAATGGGCAGAGTTTTTCTCCCCTTTGCTTTCTCTAGGAAAATGTTTTAACTATCTGTTCAATCTTCTACCAGATGAAATATGAGCAAAAACTCTAAGAAGGTATTTTTTTTTATAAAGGTACAAATCTCATTATATCCAGTAAATATAAACCAGCATGAAAAGGTGAATGCTCTCCTATGACTCAAAACAATATTCTTCAAGCTGATAAAAATTGCAATCTAACTCAGGATACATTCTTATGAAAATCAGTTCTTGTGCTTCCTTAGTTTTTATGCTCCAGTAAAGATTGGGCCGATATTTCCAGTTTGATCCTTGTTAATCAGTTTATGGTTGAGTTATGAAAATGTAAAATAGAATAGGGAAGGAGAGAAAGAAAGAAGCATCCATAAAGCACCTACTATGTGTCAGGTGCTCTGCTAAATGCTTTGTAAACCTCTCATTTGATTAAAAAAAATAGAATATTTCCTATTTTAGAAAAGGTTAGTTAAAATATTTTATTAATTGGTTTTTGTTTATTTAAGCTCTAAGAAATAAAGAAAGATACCTGACAAGGTTTGCAGTATATGTATATTTGTAAAGGAGTAAAGATGAGGAGAAGGGAGGAAGTACAACATAGCCCAAAGGAAAGAGAAAGGCAAGTCAAATTTTAGTTGCTGTAGAATAACAGGCACACAAATCTGTTGGGGCAGGTAGGTAGCGTAGTGGATAGACCACTGGTCCTACTGAACTCAGGGAAACCTGAGTTCAAATCCAACCTCAGACACTTACTAGCTGTGCAAACACTTATAAGCTGTGTGACCCCAGGCAAGTTACTTAGCCTGTTTACCTCAGTTTCCTCATCTGTTAAATGACCTGGAGAAGGAAATGGTAAATCACCCTAGTATCTTTGCTAAGAAAACACCAAATGGGGTCACAGAGAGTCAAGCATGACTAAAATGACTCAACAACAAATCTGCTATGAAAATGAAGGTAATATATACCTGAATCATTAATTGTTCTCTCCCTGTACACATACGGTCTTGATTCTATCATCACTAAGCATAGGATCCTATTTAAAATATAACCAGATTGTCCTCAACATTCCTAAAGGGAAAATGAATAATCAGTTTCATCATCTGTAAAATGGAGAAAATAATCATACTAACTACATGATATTATGGTTGTAAAGGAAATTACTTGTAAATCTTAAAGTGCTACAGAAATAAGAATTATTATTAGCATCGGAAAAAATGTCATGCCAACAGACACATAAATAATGTGAATTTAGATTACATAGTTGATCTGACAGTGTATTGTGGGGGAGGGCAGAGGCATCTATTTGTGCTCTATGCAGGCAGTACATAATGGATAAGGTGTTGGCCTTGGAGTCAGAAAAACCTGAGCCCAATTCATGCCTCAGACACTGGATGATTGGGCAAAAATGGGGATAATAACAGAGCTTACCTTACAAGATTATTCTGAGGATCGTACATGTAAAGCACTTTATAAACTTTGAAGTGCTAAATACATGGTAGCAGCTACTACTATCATTATTATAATTATTTATTAATTATTACTTAGAGTTGGCAGGTACCTTAGATGCCATCTAGTGCTAATACCTTACTTGGCTAATGAGGAAACTGAGGCCAAGGGAGTTTAAGTAATTCACTCAAAGTCATTTAGGTAGTAAGTGGCAGAATCATGATTTGAACTGATATCCTCTAACTTCATATCTAATGATCTCTCCATTGTAGGACACCACCTCTCAAATTTAATCTTTGATGCTGTATTATCTGTATAATCCCGGTCAAGTCATTCAGCCTTTATGGGCCCTGAGCAAATCCCGAAGACTTATTTAAATCATAAAAGGATCACTTTCTGAGTTGATGGTAGTAGTTTCCCCCGGTAAAGAAGTCATACATCCCTTGTATATTTGTACATAAATGTTAAATAAGTTGAAAAATCAGGGTAGTTTGGTGCAGGGCTGGTTTGTAGTTATTTTGGGATAAGGGGGAGTGTTGATAAATGTTTAACAACTGGCTCTCTGGAAAGACATGACACACTTTTTAGTTTAATCTGAATTATTAATATTTTCTCCATCACTTTTTAAAGCCTAGGCAATCGACAAAATAATAAAAGAAACACTATTTCATAGCATTTGCTGATTTTAGAGGTATAATGTTCATGCTGTAAATTTAACAATTGGTTCTCATCTGCCAATTCAGTGCCCATTCAAGTTGGCTCCAGCCCACCATTGGTTATTTCCACAGAAAACCCTAGGAATGGAGTAGCCATGACAGATAACATTTAATGAGTGCTTTACGTTTTTCAAAGTTCTTTTACATACAGCCAGTTCTGTGAGGTCAGCACTTATAGGTATTACTTCCATTCAACAGATGGAGGTTAGGTGATTTGATCTTGCCCACACAACTCATAATCATCAGAGATGAGATTTGAACTTAGTTCTCACCTGATTTCAATGTCTGATTACACTGCACCATGTTGTCTCTCCATTTTCAAAAACATTTCAACAATCTTTTTGCTTTCAGATGAAGTTAAACTAATAGAAAATAAATGTCCCTCCTTTCATTGATGAGTTAGAGGATTATGAGTTATTATGGGTGGCCTAGTTTAACAGAATTGCCTTTTTACTCTGTTACAAGAGATGATTCACTGGGTAGGAGAGGAAAATGGATATATTCTAAAATTAATATAATGTTTTAAAATAAAAGCTGTCTATAAAAACAAGATGATTTTTAAAAGAAGAAAAATAAATTGAACTCATAAACAGGTACCAATGGCATTTGATAAACTATGTGGCAAAAAAATTCCAACATTCTCTTCAGAAATTCAAATGAATGTTAAGCATTTGTCATTGTTAAAAGATTCGTCCCCAAACCTAACTTATGTCTTTCTTTCCTACTTCAGTTTAGGACCAATTGTCCGTTTCTTTTCTCAGTCCTCTTCTAGTTAAATAGGATCATGAGATTTGAAAATAGAAGGGATTTTAGTTCCACCCCTCATTCTATAGGTGAAGAGAGTGAGATCTAGGCAGGTTAAGTGACTTGCCTGCCATTATATAGGCAGTCAGTGATAGAGTCAGGATTGAAACACAAATATATTGATCTCCAATCCTGTGTCATTTCCATTCCATTATGCTGCCCCACTGAGTTAGGTGTGAAGGATTATTCCACCCTGAACTTTCGTTAAGGGAGAAAAGGAAGACTTTTTTCTTCTACTGTATCAAATCTATAGAAAGCCCTGCTTCCCTCTCATTGAATCGTGCATGCTTAGGTACACTGAATTATGTATGTATGGGCTCTTTACTTCTTTGTTAATTACATGTCAAAGCTATCTTACACCTAAGAAAAGGATCAGGGCTATTAAGATAATCAATGGAACTATAACCATTGAGATACTTGTGATAGAAGGTCTAATAAGGTGGTTGTATCTCAGGTCTTATTCTGCATATGTTCCTACTGGGAGAGGCACTCTTACCTGCCACAGTGGTTCCTTGGGGAAAGATGAAAATCATAGAATTACAGAATATCAAAGCTGGAGGAGGCCTTAATAGATATCAAGTCATTGATACTAGAAAAAAGAATCTTCACGACAACCTACCCAAGAAAGTAGCCTTTGATTGAAGACCTCCAATGAGGGGGAAGTTGCTACCTTCTGAAGCAGCCCACTCCATTTTTGGACAGTGAGAATCCTCCATATGCAATTGAAGACAATTCCTGTCTGAGTCTTCTCTTCTCCATTCTAAACATCCCCAGGTCCTTCAATTGATCCTATGTTATGGACTCCAGGTCTTTCATTATTCCAACTTAATAGTAGCAACTATGACATTAAGGAGAGATTGGAATAAATGAAGGATCATAGATTTAGAGATGAAAGACAGATTAGAGGCTGTCTAGTCCAACCTTCTAATTTTACAGATGAGGAAACCAAGACCCAGAGATATTAAGTGACTTGCCCAAGATCACACAAATAAGTGATAGAGCCAGAATTCTAATTCAAGATCTCTGATTCTAAATCAGGGCTTTTGCCAATAAACCCTGCTACTTCCCAGTCCCAAAGTCAAAATGACTACCATAAGTTCTAGCAGATCAAAATGAGAAGCTGTTCACCTAACACTTAACAGAAGGCTTCATTGTTGTGTGATTGTGAAATATCTTTGTTGTATATTCACAAAACATGTAATTATAAAAAAGTAGTCACTGTCCAAATGATTCTCAACAAAGAGAAATCACCTAAAGAAATTTGGGGACTATAAAGCAATGTTATTTTGTGTTAAAAGGTGGGAATAATTATTATTGGCTTCTAGGAATCTGTTGGTCATTAGTTTATTAACATGTCAACATCTCTCATATCTATGTCCTCTCAACTCACACAAGAATCACCCTAGTCCAGATCCATATCACCTCTTGCCTAGTCTAGTTCAATAGTTTCTTCACTGGTCTCCCTTCATCCAGTCTTTCCCCTCTCCAATTCATCCTCTACACAACTCTACACAAATCACTGAAGTACAGAACCCACTATATCACTCCGAAGTTCCAGTGCTTCTCTCTTGTCCCAGGCAACTTTCCAAGACCTTAAGCTACAGAAGAGTTGCTGATCTCCTTTGGGAGAGTTTCCTCACCTGGAATTCAATACAGCAATGAAATAAAATAAAATTTTATAAAATGTGTTAAAAACTGTTCTACTCAGTGGAGCAAATACAAAGATAAATGAAGGCCTGTCCCTGCCATCAGAAAATTTATTGTCTATTGCTATAATATAAAGTATAACCTGAGCATATAATAAAGGTTTACAATTCTGTGTGAGTTCTAAAGGACAGGTCATTAATGACTGGGAAGTGGAGAGGCTTTGTGGGAGGAAGCGACATTTTGGCTGGATCCTGGAAGGATAAATAGGATTTCAGCAGGCAGAGTTATGAGTTGGGAGATTCTGTAAAGGAAAACAACATGGATAAAGGCCAAGCCTGGAAACTATTCAGTGTGTTTGTGGTAGTCAATGACACCTTAGCCAATAACACTTTACCCCCCCCAAAAAAACCTACCCAAGATCTCAGTGGTTCCAAATGTATGATTAATATTTGCAAACAAAAATATATACTATACTGAGGTATTTACAATTCTTCCCCAACGAGGCTGTTATGAAGTCAAGGGGGTAGGAATAATTAGGGCTAGTAAAGCAAAGAATTGACTTTCATGCTTACCTCACACTCATTGCTAGCAGTTATTAATGGTGGAAAAGGAAAAAGACAAAGTTTGTGAATAAAGACTCTTAGGAACTTTAAAGAAACTTAAATATTCACAGACCAATCATGTAACAGTTTATGATGGAAGCTGTTACAACCACTCATATCAACTCTACTATACTTGAATCTCACATGGTTGTTTTCCTTTCTTTTCCACTACTACTTGAGAAAGGAAATGCCTAGGCAAATAAACTCTATTAAAATAGCTTTACAGTTGTGACACAGTTTGACAAAAGCAAAGGAAATTCAGAGTCACTATTCACACTCTATCCTCAGCTGATTTCAGGGTAGGGGAAATAAAGCTCTAAAAAAAAAAAACCTCACCCAGAACAGAACATACTGGAGATGGAATCAACCCTACATGGCAGGCTCATTCCTTGTAATGATTTGCACAATAATCTGAATTATGATCAGACTTATATGGAATTACCACATAAGGGACAGAGCTAGATTAAAGAGTATGGCTGAAGTACCATTTTCAAATACAACTCTCTTTTATTTGACATACTTCCTATCAAAATAAAGAATCCCTTAAGTTAAGTTTGCTTTGTCTTTAATTTCTTGGGTAGCGAAAACCCTTTCTGAGGCTTGTATAAAATAATGGCAATAACACACCTTTTTAAAAATTAAGTTTAGGGAAAAGTGAGACTTTTTTTTCTTCTTCATTGACTCCATGAACATCCTAATCAACAGCCAATTTATTTCAATTCAATTCAGTGAACATTTATTAAGGCTTTAGCACTAGGTTAGATTAGGGGAGGGGTGGGGGAAGGAGGAGAGATAAAAAGTATAGATAAGAGAGGGTCCCTACCATGATGGAGCTTATAGTGCAATAGTGTCTGGTATATACATAGTGTGGCACAGTGGATAGGACTTTGACCTTGAAATGGGAAAGACTTGAGTCCTGCCTCAAACTCTAGTTATGTGATTCTAGACTAGTCACTTACCTCTCTCAATGTCAATTTCTTCATACGTAAAATGAGGATAAAAATAACACCTGCCACATAGTGTGACCTTAAAGAAGTAATGTAGATAAAGTGTTATGTGGTATAAATGTGAGTTATTATTGTTGCTAATTATTTTTATACATTGATACATGGAAAGCATAAGATAAGGTGTTAGGTGATTTCTGGGTGAAAAAAGGTCATTATAGAGGGGATAGCGTAATCAAGGAAGGCTTTCTGGATGAGGTAGTATTTGAATTGTGTTTGCAGAGAGTGGGTAGAAATTCAACTGATGTGAAGAACGAAAGGACATTCCAGGAATAGGAAACAGTAAAGGCACGAGGAAGAAGAAAGTGCTAGAAATGTTCAGAAGACAGCATACAATTGGTACCTAGAGTAGGTAGAAGGGAATGACTTGAGAGAAGGTTGGAAAGGTATGATGGCACTGGATTGTGGCTTGCAATGCCAGGCCAAGAAACTTGAATTTTACTTGGTAAACCCTAAAGAAATAGTTAAGATTTTTAAGCAAAAGAGAAGGCCATATCTATGCATGATAAGAATTAGTGAGCAGGTGTATGAAGCAAGCATTGGAGTGTGGAGAGAGTTCACACAGGAAGACTTATTAAAATTCTTGCCATAAGGGGAAGGGGGTTATGGGAGCTTATTCTGGGTGGAAGCTATGAGAATAGAGAAGAAGGGGATGAATTTTAGATATGTTTCAGGGATTGCTTCTAGAGGCTTTGGTAGCTGATTGGCTGTGAGAAGAAAACCGCAAGACT
>NC_092876.1:287452872-287462872 GCF_028372415.1 Notamacropus eugenii
TCAGACTAGCTGGGATTTAGGCTGGGAAAAGTGGGCTAGTATGCCTGAAAAATCTTTTCTCATTTGGACTTCCTTTTGCCAACTTTACCTTGTATAAATAATTTTGCCTGTGAGAGTCTTTACAAGGAATGCAGACTGACTATTACTTCCTGAGCAGATTTAAATTTAACACCAATTTAGTCACTGTAGTATTCCTATATTGGAAGTAACAGCTTCCATAGGACCTCTACAAAGTGCCAGAAATATGATCTCATACATGGAAACAAATTTAAATGTGTTTTCTTTTACATGTCCTTTCTCTTTGTACATTTTCCCCACTTCTTCCTCGCCATGACCCCCACTCCTAATGTCTAACCTCATTCATCTCTTCCAGACTTATGTGAATCTGAAAAAGGCTGCCTAGCAAATGTTCAATAACTTTTTTAAAAAATGCCAAGCTCACAATCCTCGTGTAATTAAGGTGTAATTAAAAGTCAGTATACTACTTCTGTGACCCTGATTAATCAAGCATTTAAAAGTAGAATCAATCTGTATTTTCAACTGGAAGTTATTACCAAATATGAGACTGTTATTGAGAGACATTTTTACTAAATATTCAGAGACTCATAGGTAGTTAAAAACTAGATCCATCATATACCTAATTTCTTCATGGTACTGTCTGGAAAACAACATGTGTCCTAGATGTGACACCATCTTAAGGCATTGATCACTGTATAAAATAATATAAAAGTCCCAAAATTATGGATTTGAATGTATATGTAATATCAAATGATATGCTAACATTTTAGAAGATGTCAGATATAATCACTGCCCTGCTAAAGACTTTTTTGACCTTAAGCAAATCATTTCACCCTCTGAGTGTCCTCATCCATGAGGATGATGAATCTGCCTCCATGGTCACTGTTTGCTGAAGGACATGATCACATGAGTGGTCAAAAACAAGGTCAATTCTCAATTAAAATAATCACCAGTTCTGTGTGGAGGCTTTTTCCACACTGTGTCGTTCAGAAAAAGAAACACACAGAGTTTCAAGAGCCAAACTTATTTGGCTTCAACTCTATCAGTCTTAAAACTAGCCATCTCTGCTTTGATCCATTCATAACAGCTTAAGTTTCTAAAATATATTAAAATTTACAGAGTACCTTATGTTATCTCATCTGACCCTCACAGCTACCCCTCTTCACCACCACTTTATAAATGAGGAAACTTAGACTCAAAGAGGTGAAGTAACTTGCCCAAATGAGATGAATAACTAGTTGCAGACCCAAAATTCGAACCCTTTGACGATGTGTGGTACCCTGATCCAAAAAAAGAGAGGTAAAACAAGGATTTTGGTAGGTTTTTTTAAAATTTTACTACTTCGCTTTGTCCACTGATGTATTATTGTTTTTTGGATAGTTTATTATATTGCAACTTATTGTTTTCTGTATAGACCTAATAAACAAATAGCAAAATCTAATAACAAAAATTAAGCTTCCTTCACCTAAAGATATTCTTACACTCAATAGATATTCTTATATTCAAATTTCATCCCGATTCCTGAAATCTCTACTTTCCTTTTAGTTGCTTTCACTTCCATGTTCCCATGGTAGTATGCAGCATTATATTCTTAGGTTGCTACCCATATCAGTATGGATGCTTGGAAGGCTGGCCACAGCAGGATATACCAGCTGAAGGCAATATGACTTCCAACCTTCACTTGCAAGCTCTTAACCTAGCTTGTCCCTCTTCCTGGCACTGGTTAACTTTTCTTCTCCATGATTTCAAGGTATGAATGCTCATTTGCTTAAAAAAAAAAAATCCCTCCATGGCCTGTCTTTAACAGCACCCAAGTACGGTATAACCTGCACACACAAGTAGGATAATTAGGATTGATGGTCTGTTTTAGAGCAACCAAAGTCTCATCCTCTGCTTCTGAGTTACATTTTTCACCTGCTCATATGGTACACACCTGTGGCTTGTTGGCATTGCCACTGGTTGCAATTTGGGAGATTTCCAAGTTCAAAATAAAGGCCTTATCATCCATACTGAACTCTATCAGTATTATTGGGAGTTTCATGCAGGAGTTGAGGAAAGGATATGGTCTAAATTTTTCATCTGTTCCTTAATTTATATCTTTCCCCCTACTGACCTCCCTTTAATTTCTGCATTATTTTACATCCTCCAGAAATTATACCAGCAGCATATAGTCTATTTTTATCCCTTTTGAATGTGCTCAATATGAATGTCAGCAGACAGAAAATCTCTCTATGAAGGAAGTACTATAAACATCCTATGCAACATTTTCAAGAAAAGTTCTTCAACTTCGAAGGTGTACATTTCACATTTGAATTTAATATCATAGGCTTAGGGCAAGAAAGGATCTTAGCGCTTATCTAGTCCAACCTCATTTTACTAATAAAGAAACGGAGACCCAAAGTCATATAATTACTAAATAGGACAGCCAAGATTTAAATAAATCTACTAACTCCAAATCAATGTTCTTTTTACTTGCATGTTGATTATCCTGACTAGAGGCAGGAACCACCTAGAGGAGGTATAGTGAATAAAGCATTGGATCTGGGGTCAGGAAGACCTGAGTTCAAATGTTGCTTCAGATCCTTACAGGATGACCCTGGGCAAGTCACTGAACCTCTATCTCAATTTCCTCAACTGTAAAATGAGGATCACTGTAACATCTACCTCACAGGGTTATCATGGTAATCAAATGAAATAATATTTGTAAATGACTTAATGTAGTGCCTGGCACATAGTAGGCTCTTCATAAATGCTGTTACCTTCTTCTACTCACCAACTTCCATCAAATGCTCTCTTTGGCCCCTTTTGTAAAAGCACAGACTGCACGAATAAAGATTGAATACGATCCTAATAACTGGTTCTCATAATAGTGGACTATCACAAAATTTCCTCAAAATTGCACAGTTATGACTTTGCAGTAAATTGTTACCAGGATACATGTTATATTTCCCCCAATAGCCTATATTGTGATAGTTTTCACCATTGTCTGTCCGTTGCTTTGCACATAGTAGATCTTTAACATATATAGAATTTGTTGAATTGTATTGCATTCATGGTGGTCCCATTGCTATAGGTCACCAACCATCTGCACCTTGACTTAATGTTCATATTACTTCCATTTTTCACTTTGTGAATTTACTTTATTTATGATATCTCTGCTACATCACTATCTGTTTCCTCTCATTTGCAGCACCCTACAATGTTTTTCTTTTGCCTGTTTCACCCTCTTCCTAGTGGCATTGAGTGTGGGCCCTCCTTCATTTCAGCAGCATAGGGCAAAAAGGCCAAAACAGAGCAAAATATCCCTCAGCCCCCAAATTAAGGGCCACTGTCTCAAATAAAATGCAGCCTCAGCAAGCTCAAATGGTCAGGTGAATTTATTTGTAGTTCACTAATTTATCTTTAATGGAAAATGCAATAATACACATAAAAAGGGGGGAGAAAACTAGAAAGAGATGGGACAAATTGCATTTGTTTTTTATTCAAATGCATACTATGGAGAATGAGAGGCATCATGGCTAGTGGATAAAATAATGCACTTGGAGTCAGAAAAATCTGGGTTCAATTCTTGCCTCTAACACTTAACTATCTTTGTGATCATTAGCTTCTCTGGGCCAGGGCAACTAAGATTATAAGTTACAGATAGTTTCGGATCTGCCTTAGTGGAGGGAATTCCCACTAAAGAAATTGCAGGTCTTTTGATGGTGGAGAAAAATTAGAATATTAGGCAGACAGTTTGTGACCAAAGAAGCAGAAATAGTGCTTAAGAGTTAAGAGTAGGAATTGTGTCTGAAGTCAGAATCCAGAATTCAGAGCAAGGACAAACAGCGTGGCACATGTATACATTAGAAGCAGACCACTTTTCAAGTTCTCTATTCACCTAACTTTAACTGAAACTTTTTAGGAAAGTAAGTGAGAATCAGGTAATCAGGAAAAAAGTTTCTGGAAACTTTACTTTTAAGAAGACCACAGTGCTATTTTTAGCACCTTGCATTTTCAATGAATTTGATTCAAATCAGATTTAAAAATACTTAGTATCTTTATGCCAGCAACTACTACCTACTATATTGCATACAGAAAAATTGGATGAATCAGTTAATTAAGAAAATGCATACGTGTCATAAGTCTCTCACTAAAAGTCCGGTATCCATTGAGAATATTATATACAGGACCATAGAAAACTTTGCCTAGCACATTATGGCTTATCATTCTGCTGCACCTGGAATATGAGATTTAGCATAACAGGATAACTTATAAAGTCACTCAAGCATTTCAGTTTTTTACTATCTTTGGAATATTGCAGAACTACAATTACTTTAAAGTAAGAACTGTAAACCCAATTAATGTGTGTGTGCATGTGTGTGTGTGTGTGTGTGTGTGTGTACTGACATGACCAATCATAAAAATTTATATTGGGGAGTTTTTTAAGAAAAAAATCAGTGAATATTTCCTAAGCTCCTACTATGTGCAATACATTATTCTGAGTGCTGAGAACGAAAAGATCCCACGTAGTCCTTTCTCTCAAGGAGTCTGTCATCTAATGGGAGCAAGGACAAGTGCACTATTACTGTTGTTGTTCTTTGTCCTACTGAGGAAAGTGAGATGATTGCAGAGGAGAAATCCAAGCAAAGTACTATGAGAAACTGGAGGAGAGCTTTTATCAGGGGAGTGGACAGGAAGATGTTTTCTAAGAAGACCTCACTGGGGGGAAGTAGCATCTAAGTTAAGCCTTGAAGGAAAGAACGAATATTAAAGGACAGAAATTTGGCATGGGTGGGGGAGGGAAATTCCATTCTATACATGATGGAATGGTCTGAGAAAAAGCATAAGATCACTTATGATCTTTGAATACCTGGGATGTGTATGTGTGTGTATATGTGTGTGTGAGTGTGTGTATATAAGGTCAACTTGTATAGAAGCTAATCAGAGATGAAAAGGAGAAAAGGCATGGTTGTTGGGTTTTTTCTTGAAATTATAACTGATACTATATTCCCCACTTAGTGCACAAATGCTTAGGTGTGTCCCTCTGGATTTGTGAGTAATCCCCAAACATGGACTTCTAAGTATCTGAAAACAATAATTACCACTCAGGTGAAATATCAGTGTCTACAGACAGAAAACTGTATCTGTGAACTGATTTTTTCATTTCTTTACTCCCAGATAATTCTCAAAAAAAATTTTCATAAAGGACATTGTGCTTATATTGTAGGATTTTGAAGCTGAAGATCTGAGTCTCAGTAGATACATGCAAATCTCTATTTCAGGTTGAACCCTTTATTTAAAAAGGAAAGTTTCTCTCCACTTAGGAAGCTTTAAAACACCATAGCTTCCCCCCAGAAGCCTGGTGTGTAGTAAGTTTAATCCTCAAACAAAATTATGGATGAGCTCTAAATCTCCAAAAAATAGGGTCCAATTCAGTGACCATCTGAGAGAGAAACCAATGGAATGACAAATTAATTCTAGCAATCAGATCCCCCCAAGTGGTAAGGAAGTCCCATAAACACAGCTTTAAATGCAAGTGGATTGTGAAGCAGGCATAGAACTTTAAGAATCCTTCCCTGGTTCTATTTAAATTATGTTTTCTGGGAATTCTTTCCTCACCTTCGTCAAGGTGTTTCTTTTTTTCATTTGTTTTTGTTTTTTTCCGGGGGAAGAAAAGGAGAGTGTTTTACAAGCAGAAGCAAAAGGTACCATGTGAGTGTCATCTACATGAACAGGGAGCTTCCTTTTAGATTAATGTATATCCTTATCAGCTTAACTAAGCAGGTAAGGTGTTCATTAGCTAAGCTGGGTAAAAAAAAAAAAAAAAGATGGGGGGGAGAAAAGAGAATGAATGTAGAAGAGTGAGGAGAACAAACAAGTCAAAGCATTTGTTCATGCTGTAATCTACACATCAATTATCCTGCTGTGCTAATTACCACCTTTCCATACCCCAGGTACCTAAGCATTCACACTTACTCACTCTTTCATGCCTCTGATCAAAAAAAAAAAAAAAGGAAAGAAATGATAGAAGAGGAGGGATGATGAACTCAGAGGGGAAATATATTCTTAGATCAGAATTTCCTTTACATAGGAAAGTATAAATGAAGGGTCTTCACAGTTTTGCAATTGTTATCTTAGAAAATTAAACATTTACAAATATTTTAATTGCAAAATATTAGACTCTCCTGTTTCCAGGAGTTGCTCTGTCTAGTTGGCATTGTTTTGATACTTTAGGGAAGACAGAGGTAAGAACTGCTGATCTTGAATTTATGTAGGTGTTGCCCCATTAGTATAATATTAGATCATTAAAAGTCAATGACTATTAATTATCAGTCTCCTTTTCTGAGGCTATTCGAAAATTGGACGGTGAACAGCCAGAGAGCTATCTTTGTATCAAAACCTTGGCGTTCCTGTTCACTGACTGAACATTCAGCTAACAATTAAACATTCTTTATTATGATGAAATCTGAGATTGAATCCCTGTTGGTTTGTGTGCCTCCTTGTCAGGGTGCTCATTTTCTCATTTCAGAGTGAAGTTGGATAAAAAGGAAACCTATTTCCTGTAGCTCATTTGATACCTGGTGGGGATGCTATTCAGGTGACAAGGATACAGGCACAGAGGGGGAACAGATGTGATTTACACACTCATTATCATTTGAATGAGAGTGCAGATAGGCCTGTTCAGGGGCTTGGGCATCACCTGGACAGCTTTCCTTCTGATCTTTATCCCATCTGAGAGACCAGGTCCCCCTGACATCTTTAAATCCTCGACCCCCAGCTGGTGACACATAGAGTTTTATGACAGTAAGCAGTCCTCTGAAGCTCTGAGCACAGATGCCATTCAGAATTGTGCCTTCACACTGTTTTTTTCATTGTGTTCAGGCTTAATCAGGAATATATCCAAAAAAAGCTTAACTTGAATAATTTCTTTTGGTATTTCTCCAGAACCCTGTTTGCCTCTCAAAGTTTGTGTATGGTATGCTACAGGGGATGAGATTTAGTGTTCCTGAAGTTATGAGCATGCCCAATTCATTCCACTTCAAAAAAAAAAAAAAGAACAACAAAATAGAAAGGGCCACAAGTTATAGATGTCATCCAAGTTCTGTTTCATAAGCTTCTGATCAACTGAATTCAGCATTACTGTGAAAGGTTTTAGATTCGAGAGCTGAAAAAGCATCACTAGATTTGGACAAAATAACCCCTCAATGTATTTCTGTGTGGCATGGCTTCCTCTTTAAGAAGGATCAATTCCTTTGTTTTGTTACCTGGAATGCCTACTGTTACTACAAACTCTGGAGGATTTGATTTAATTTATTTGTGGGATGTGGGAATAATCTGGAGAACTTGTCTGTGTCATCTGAAGATCCAAAGAGATGAATGCTGTACAGTACAAACTGTATTTAAAAATGCATTTTAAAGAAAGCGTGCCTTTAGTTCAGGACAAGAATGCCAAACAACCTTGAATAACTTAAACTGTTGTTTTTAACCTTCTCTTATCTCAGGCAGCCTGACAGTTTTGGTGGTTAACAAAAAAGTGAAAGGAATCTGTGAGAACAATTGCACTGGGGTTTCATGATTTTAATTAGGTATTGTATTAAAGAGAAAAATATAATGAACACAAGCACATACACATTTTATTTCCCATCTAACATTAACAGTTAAAGAAAACAATCACTATCAAATTACTTTGTTACCGTCCATAATTACAACTCAGGTTGCGCTTAACTGTTATTAACAGAATGTACAGTAATATGTTTTGGCACTGTAATATGTTATTGTAGCATTATAATTAATCTTACAGGAAGTATAATAAATTTACAGTATCAGATTGAAGCAATACTGCATATAGATTTATTAATGCTTTTAATCAGTTCTGGCAAAATTAATTTTGCACTGATTGCTTACATTGGAATTTGCATATACTTAGTGAAAGTAATTTATTTTTTATGGATTCCTTTTTATTAAAATGGGGCATATGGCCCTTCAGCTACAAAACTTTGCTGATTCTTTAGCTAAAAATTCCTAAACATTTTGAAATACCCGGTTTCTGCCAGTCAAGATAATACCCCTTTGTCTAATGATTTATTCTCAAACTATATTCTAAGTAAAACATCCTTAATTCTCACATCAATTTCTTTTGAAGATACAATGCTAGTGTCCCTGTTTTTTGTTAGCATGTTTTGGGATTCTTTTTTTCTCTCCCTAGGAACAGATCTAAAGTTTCAGTCAAAAATGGGAGCCTTGAAAAATGTCAACACTGATAACAGCGTTGCATTAACCTCAGAAGAGTTGCATATGCATTCAAGTGAATCATCACCAGGGTCCAAGAAAAACTCACTATTTGAATAGTCCTACTAAAAGAAATGGGCATTTTAAAGGGAATAAGTCATATGAGATTTTACCAATATATGTGTTTGCTAAATTATTCCCTTCCTATAGGCACAAAACTCGTCACAGAAATAGCAAGTTCAGGCTTAAAGTTTTCAGCTCTTTTAAAGTACATATAAACTCGGGGGAGAGGGGTGTCTCAAAAAGAGGTTTTTTAAAAGAGTTCTGAAAAAAAAGAGATAGTTTTAAGAGATACTTTCCATCAGTCATATGGTAGGAAAATAAAATTTAAAACATGTAAATGTCTCTCTCTACAAAAAGTGCACACCTTTTTGAAAGGAAGAAACATTCTTTAGCAGACTGTCAAAAATATCTTTATGAAATGAGGAAAAGTTACAGGGTTTTTAAAAAATGATCTCTTTGAAAAATTCTGGCAGGAAATTTGAATTTCTGAACAATTTCACATGATTTGAATCTATGATTCTACACATCCATACTTTGCCTTTTTCTAGAATTCAAAATTACTTTAAGGCAACTGTTAACTATGTAATATGTATACCGGTGTGTGCTGGCCTATTTCTTTAACAAAAAATAAAAAAAACATTTGGTAAAATAAAAGAGGTTTAGGGTTCTACTTCTGAATCTTAGAAGTATATCTGTTTATTATTTTTTAAATCTAGAAAGATCAATGCATCTCATATTGTTTTTGACTCAGCCAAATAGTGTCCAGCTCAATTGCTATGTGTGAATTTAGCATTATGTAGATTCTATAAACTTCTGCAACTCCAGTGCTGATGAAAGCTGACAATGAGATGCCCTTAACCATCTCAGTGAGGCACTGGCCCAAAGTTTTCATCAACCTTTTTCTGTCAATAAAACAAATATGATTAAGCAAAATTCTGACCTATTAAGGTTTCCTACCAAAGTTACTAGACACGTCATCACATGACTTGTCACCATAATAAATTAAGGAAACCAGATTCTGATAACATTTTATCATCAGGATGTAAATATTCAGGACTCCACCTCCACAAAAGACTTCCATCTTAGCTTGTGTAGTTCTTTTATCATCAAGGATGATTTTGAACTTTGAAAACTAGTTTTATCTGCCCTAAACCTCTAACATTCCATTGTATCTTAATTGAAACGTAGGGTCTGTACTTTTTGCTCAGGGCTCCTGATAAGTGTTTGCAGACTATGTAAACTTCTGAATAATAACTTTCAGTAAGGAAGAAGTCTTAAACATCTTAGTATCATTTTGTGCAGTATTATTCTGCTCAGTAAGATAATGTGTTATCAATACTTCATAAGATCCCTTTGACCAGAGAATGGATAAAATTCATAGTTGCTTCCAAATTGCTTTTTGTTTTAGGGTGTGGGTCATAGATCACGCATCTGTCAGCAAGCAGATAATCTTGATGGATAAAATGAAGGCCAACATAAGAAAAAAAAGGTGCCTCAATTTTTAGAGAAACACTTAGGGAGGGACTGGTCAGTAAAATAACACCTTAAAGATAGTTTTAAAGTTGATTTGTCCACTTCAAATCAGTGGCATCTTTTTTGTGTTTGTTTAAGGGACATTCTTTATCTCTTCTAACGGTGAAATCATATTTTATTTTCCATCTATCTTTAATCTCTGAGCACATTAATATTAAAGTAAATGTAAGTTAAG
>NC_092876.1:287467872-287472872 GCF_028372415.1 Notamacropus eugenii
TAGAGAGGGTCTTTAAAAATCTTTTTCTGTGGCATATTGTTTAGAGACATATTTATTTGACATATTTAACAAATCATTACAGAATTGTTGGCAAATAGATGTACAATGTACATAGAAACATATAAGTACAGCAATTGTCAAGTCTTCTTTCAGCATTCCTTTGCTACAGCCTTGCTGAAGAAGGTCCACGCCTACCCCCACCCCCAGGTCATCAAACACAATTACTGACTTGGGTTTTGAAACGCAAATTATCAAAGTATTATTTCCTTGGAAGGGAAAGAATATTATGGATGTAGACTGCAAGTAAAATTGACTAATTTTCTAAAGGATAGAAGGTACAAGTTGAAAAATCTAAATGACTCAGTAATGAAAGAAGTGTGGTTGTGTGTGAGTGTATATGCATGCCAGTGCTTGAAACATCAATACAGTCTTATATCCTTTGGTACAAGTGAAGTAAGGTAACGAACGTTATTACAGTTTTATATACACAGGAAAAAAGTGTATATGTTTATTTTCATAAAAATAAACAAATTCTCAGTCTCAGGGTGAGCATGAAGTTAGTTTGGAACATTGTGACCTAGGAATACAGTGTCTTATTGAAAGATAACTGAACTGGATGTTGTATATTCTTTGACCAATCCCTATTGTAATGTGGCTTTGGGGTTGATCTTGTTCTTACACTTATTTGCCACTCTCATTTCCTTTTCTCTCCCAAGGCAAAGGATTGGGAAAATGATATCAATTAACACTATTATTGCCTTTTGTGTTGTGGTGCAGCATTATATCAAATTTATGGAAGTTTAAGCCTCTCTAATCAGTAGCATATTGAAACACCAATACTTTGAACCAGGTATTTAAGCCTGTGTCAGCAGTTCCAAGAGGGATGGGCTCCTGCCTTCCAATCAGATCTCCCTCCAATATACCTAATGATCTGAAATCTGGGGTTCTAGGGATCTACACAGTTGCCTCCCAGCCATGTAAACCATTACTGTAGAAAAATTCTTCTGAACATTTCGTCTAATATGCATATGCTTTTGCATAACTAATTTGAAGTGGAAACATTTTATCCCCATAACTCAAAACTGCTCTTGTTTTATCAGCTGACATTTTACAACTCATTAATCTATAATGTGAAGTCAGTGCTTTTGAATACTCTAGGGATAAAAAAAATTTAAGTGACCAAACTAGTTTGTTTAAAAGATTCACTACAGTATAATAACAGTAGCTATTTTACAATAAGATTTTGTACTTTTAGTATATTCCCTCTGAATAGTTTGCACTTGAAAGGCCTCTTCTTCTCAATGTACATTAATTGTGGTTTGCATGAAGTAAGGATTATTTGCATTTTTAGATAGAGAAGTCAATGCCCATAGAACTCATTCCCAGAGGGGCAGAGTACAAAACAGGTGGCAGAATTGGGGGGGGGGGGGCAGATAGCACAGAAACCTTAATGTTCATATTTTTCTGTATCCTGGTGAACCACTAGACCTCCAATATTACATGAAAAATTGAACCTTGACCAAGATCTTGTGATCTTGACACCATCCATGTACAACGATAACAGAGACACCATCATAAAGAAGTAACGTCTGTGATACTTGTCTCCAAGAGCATTTCTGTTGAATTCTTAAAAAAGAGTCACATCCTGCCCTCTCTAGTACAATACCTAGGAAGTAAATCTTTGAAAAAAAAATGAAAGGAATAAAAGGTCATAGTTCAGGTGAAACTACACTAGAAACTCCCAATAACCTCCTTCTCCAAAACCCAGGGATATAAATAGATATTCCAAAAACTGAGTGCAAGAAGACCTTTGATTCACTGACTCAAAAATAAAATACCTCAAAGCAAATTCTATAGGATTTAATTACTATGGCTGATACACATCAGAGTCGATACATAAACACAAATTGTTGAACCTAATAACCAGGTGATTTAAGGGGGCTATCATATCATGAGTCAGCTACTTTTGACCTCCTTTATAAATATTCAAGGAAAAATAATAATTCATTTGTATGGTGTGTTAAGGTTAACAGATTGCTTTCTTCACAACAACCCTATAAGTATAAAAAGAATTATTGTCCCCTTTTTACAGAAAAGTGAAACTCACAGAATTTAAGTGACTTAGGCAGGGTAACACAGTCAGTAAGCTTCAGACTCAGAATTTGAATACATTCTTCATGAGTGATTCTTTGCATCATCTTGTGATTAGAATGTATCAAAAATATTTCTGTCTATGATAATAACAAAGCAAAGAACATTAGAGGAAAAAGTTAAGTAAAGGTGTGTCCTTTGTAATGGCTGATAATCTAAAGAAATTTCAGTTCTCAGTTTCCATTACATTGTTTCCCTTTCCATTGTTTCCAAACTATTTCAGAAGATTTGACGTATTCTTAAACAACTGACCTGGTAACCTTCTCTCTAATTCGCATGAAAGGAAACCATAAAGGTAACTGCTATTAACATAAAGAAGTTAGGGGAAAATATCCCTGCCCTTGTATTTCAAACTTAGAAGTTCAAAAAAAAACCCAAAACCCACAAGGTCAATTTCCTTATTTTGTAGTTCATAGGCACAGATTGCAAAAATTCTTTAGAAGTTTTGTTATTTTTTGAGAGGCAATTTGACCTAGTAGAAAGAGACCTGGCTGGAGTAAAGATCTGGGTTTATGCCACAACCACTGACACATATTGGTTGTATGACCATAGGCAAGTAATTTAAGCTCTTACTACTGTCACCCCCCAGGAATTTAAAAAAGATTGTAAGTTGCAGAGACTTACATTGGTAGAAGGATTTTCCACACTTGGAACTCCCTAAGCCAATGAAATTATAGGTATTACAGGAAACTATGATCTATCTCTTAATATGTTCTTTATCTTCAATTAAATTGTAAGTTTATTGAGGGCAGAGAATGTAACTTTGTAAACAGTGCTTAGCACATAGTGAGAATTAAAGAGATAATGATTATAATAAAGAAGAAAAGAAATTTGACTGGTAGAAGAACTGTTATAACTAATAAATTGAGGTAGATCTGACCTTGTCAACATTGCCCAACCTCTCCCATTCAATAAACCCTAGTAGTTCCCAATCACCTCTAGTATCAAATATAAAAATCCCCTGGCATTCAAAGCCCTTCATAATCTTCCCCCATCCCAAACTTTTCTAGTCATTTTTCTTGTACTTTACACACACACACACACACACACACACACACACACACACAGAAAGACAGAGAGACAGAAAGAGAGATCCCAATCCCTAACTGCAATTCAGTATTTTCAATGGCTATTCCTTATTCCCAAAATATTCTCTCTCCTCCTCATGGCTTCCTGGCTTTCCTGCATTCTTTCAATTTCCTGCTAATATTCCATCTTCTCGGAGAAGCCTGTCTTGACCTTCCTAACTGCTGGTGCCTTCCCTCTACGGATTATCTCTAATTTATTTCCTTTATCTTATTTGTGCGTAGTTGTTGGTATGTTGCCTCCCCCATTAGACTATGAGCTCCTTGACAGCAGGGACTATCTTTTGCTTTTCTTTGTATCCCTAGGGCTTAGTCCAGTGCTTGGCACATAGTAGGTGCTTAATAAATGCTTACTGAGTAGCTAACTTAAAGGATATCTCATTATCTGATATTTGTCTCTATCATCCCATTGATATTGATGAGAATTTTGCTTTTGATGAAGAGACAGCAGATAGCCCTTTAAGACTAGTTCTTTTGCATGTTAGTAGCACATTAGCCACTGATGTCTTATTTGTACTGTAACTGACAGAATAATGGAGAGAAAGCACATAAGTATGAAAAGGGGTTAGTTAGGTAACATTGCTTCCTCAAGACAACATTGCTGCTACTTCAAATGCCAAGCTAATTATCAGCAACATTTAAATGCTATCATAGGCCATTTTTATAAATGGTGAAATTTTCCAGCAGGTATGGACATTACAAAATGTCACGTTTGACTGCTGTTATATTTTTGTCACTGAAGTACAAAAATAGGAAAATAAAGTTATTCCAATAGGCAATAGAGGAACCATTATTTGTTTAGCTTCTGACTGTAAAATTAATTGATACGGTGATGCAATTTGGAGTATCATTTACTTGGAAGGAAAAATAGGGTCGATTTAATATAATGCAGTCTGGTGAAGTGAAAATAATGCTTATTATAGATAAACTATGAGGCCTTTTAAATATAGGTTTTTAGGAATTCATATTCAGATATGTCTTTCTAATCCCAGTTGCTATAAAGCAAATTTAAGTATCAGCTTTATACCCTTTAGTAACCCCATATTACACATACAGTTTTCGAGAAAATGAAACTTTAATATGATTCCACATAAAATTGTGTGCAATGCCAATAATTTATATGCACTTCATATGCAAATAGTTTCATCTTATCCATCAATTATTGTGTAAACATGGTATCACATGGCAAATTTCCCTGCAATACAGTACTGTACCTGTATATAATTACGGGTGCATTTTGCCAATGCAACTGTTACTCAGAATTGTAATTAATTCCTCTGAAGATTACTGTGAGAGTTTTGGATACTGATGCTGTTTTTGGACATTTATTACTGCTCTTTAGTTGGCTTTTTGCTGTGCCTCAGAGACAGATGTAAAATTAGTGTCTATTTTGAGCCAGCAAACAGTACATCTTTCCTCTTGTTTATTGAATTGCAGAAAGGAATTCTTTGG
Organism: Notamacropus eugenii; assembly: GCF_028372415.1. Lineage (NCBI taxonomy): Eukaryota > Metazoa > Chordata > Mammalia > Diprotodontia > Macropodidae > Notamacropus > Notamacropus eugenii. Next base: position 287,472,561 of record NC_092876.1, read on the forward strand.
GCTCCCACTTCTTTGTGGTTTTGAAGTAACAGTCTGTTTTTGTGCCAGCCATGTAGCTCCAATGCATGTGTAAAATTTTGCTGAGACTCGTGCAAGAAGTTGCTTGTTTGACCTAATGGAAAGTCCAATGTATGAAGTTAAGTTGCCTTGTGTAGGAGAAGTAGAAATTCTGCATCATAAATTCCAAAATAGTAATTGGTCTAAGATACACTTAATACATTCTGCCCAGTGGTGCACATTGGAAGTGAGTATTTGTTGGTTATTGGGAAAAATAAGAATCTTTTTTTTTTGTGGAGACAAAGCTACATTATT
>NC_092876.1:287480372-287515372 GCF_028372415.1 Notamacropus eugenii
TCGAAGAATTTTAATAGTTAGCTGTCCTTCTTTGACCCCATATGTAGTCTAGCATTTAAAAAATCAGATTAATCTAAATTTCCTGTTTTCCAAACTCTCCCTCACTTTAGGTTTCTTTAATTTTGTAAAAGTGCTTCTCAGCGATTGTTAATATTTGACATTCAGTCCCCTCCCTCAAAATATTACATATCATACTCTTCATCAGAACACCAAGTTCTATGATTTTGGAACTTCAAAAGTTTCTTTGATCAGATAATGAAATGCTATTGATTGCCTGTCGGTGAACATTTGAAAATATCGAAGAAATTCTATTTAAGGAGATAGTGTGCAAAGAAATGAGGGAAATTCTGTTTTTGGAATTTGGGGAAGAAAATATGAAAACAGTTCATGTGTCTGATAGGCTCCATGGATGATGTTTAAAATAAATTCCTTAAAGCAAACATATATCTGATTACCATCATCCCCACTGATAAATTGCCTCCCCTCCTAAAAAAATAATAAAAGAAGAAATACTGATGTGGCACCAGGTATCCATATTTATCACTTTTTTGGATTGCCTGCCTCTTTGTCTCATAAGCACAAATACCTTAGTTTTAACTGCCTGCTTACTGAAAAAAGAAATTATGGTATCTTTTCCCCTGTTTGTCAACTGGGGCTGCTATCAGAAAAAAATATCCTTTCATTTCCCCCCCAAATAAGTACTACTGTTCTTCAAAGCTTGCAGTAATGTTTAAAGTAAATAAGTTCTTGTCCAGCTAGTGCAATTGGATTCATTCAATTGCCCAAACAAAGCTATTGTTTAGTGGGCTACAATAAGCCTTTTCTCTTTTTCCTTTAAAAGAATCTTCCTTGTTCTTGCTGTTGGCATGCTTCGTTTTGTATGCCCTTCTGTAATATACAACAGCTAAAGCTGAATTTTTTTTTCTTTTTCCACAGAAGAAATGAAGGAAGAATATGACACTATGGGGCCAGAAGCCGCAATCCAGACCACTGTTAATAATGGTACAGGTAAGTCATGAGTCTGTCACTGAAACATCAGCTTTGTCTTCTGCCATGTGAGACTAGTGATGAATGAAGAAAATGGAGTACTTCTATCCCTTTTTATTATCCTAATTTAACAGTTGCATCTTTGCAACTCTCCTATTTCTAGATATTTACTTAAAAATTTAAACATTGTATTTTTGGTACTTCATGCAGTTCACATCTCCAGTAACATATCCCTTTTTTGCCTCCCTAAATCAAGAATTGAATTTGATTCAATTCAACAAACATTCATTAAACACCTAAAGTGTGCAAGGCTCTCTGGTAGGAGCTAAGAATATGAAGATAAAAGTGAAACTGACCTTGCTCTCAAGAAGCACAGGGAGGGGATGTGGACAGTAGATAAAATATTCACAAAGATCAAGAGAAGATGGCTTGAGGATGGAGTATAGGGTTAGAATTCATAGACATTTGATATTCATAATCCAACTGAGATAGCAGAGGCTCAGAGATGTTGTCACTTGGGCAAAAGTATTGGTAGCAGAGGCAGAATTTGAAATAAAGTCCCCTGACTTCAAATCCATCTTTTCTTTGACCCACATTCTCTGCCATTGAGAGTAGGTAAAGCTTCACAGAGAAGGCAACACCTGAGCTGAACCTTGAAGGAAAGTAAGGAATTTGAGAGGAAAAGGCAGAAAGAGAATATTTACACATGAGAGGCTGCCTATGCAAATTTACAGTGACTAGAGAAGAAAGATTGAGTTTGGAGAACCGCTGATAGGTCAGTTTGGCTGAAACAAAGTTATGTGAAGAGGGTTACTGTGAAATAAGCTTAGAAAGGGAGGGTGGAAAAGAGTTGTATAAGAATTTATATATTAGACTGAAGAGTTTGTATTTTGTCAAAAGACAGTATCAGAGGATAGATTCAGCCGACTTTTGCTAGTCATTCATTAAAGATTTCATAAGGATTTCAAAAATTTGAATAGTACCTAACTCATTAATCCACTCCAATTCACATAAAATATAGAGAAAAAAGATGTTTGTAGTATAAAGTATCTTGAAGTTATCTTCCCAGAAAAAACCCATAAAACATTATCTCATTTGTATTTTCCTTTAATTGTATCATATGCCTTTTTCCATAATTTTTCTTCTAAAATTGTATATTTTTGATGGGGAAAGAAATAGGTTACTGAAAGCTGCCATGTTCATTATTTTTCATCAAATGAAATGAGGAATTGCAGTAAAAGTTTAGCTTTTTGTTTTATTTTATTATTCTAAAGTGGAATCTTGGGAAAGTTGTGCAAATTGCATATTCTTTCCAAAGAGCTAACAAGCACAGGATATAAAAATATTTCCAAGATGAGTTTGTGACTCAGGACATTTATCTGCATTCTACTGTACTAGTCCCTATGTGTTTCAAACAATATTACATACCATTCTAAATTGGATTTTACTGAACATTATCAAATCATCTTTCTGAGTAAGGTTCATCAAAGTATGCTTGTCTCACTATAGAACTGATAAAGTTTACTGTGCAGTTAGTTTTTAGTACATTATAAATATAAACAATCAAGATTTCATCTATACTTCCCTTATTATGATACACATAAAATTTAACCTTTGACCTATTTACAATAATCTTATGAATAACATGAGAAATCTATTTATTAGTTTCCTTATTATTGAAGTAGAGGAAATAATGAAAAATTAAAACTATGCCATTAATTTTACCTTAATTAGCATAATGAATAGACTCAGCTAATGTAATCACTTTATGTAAAATATAATAAATGTCACCATGTGACAAACAAATGCTCTACTAAAAGGAATGTCAATAAAGATACACTTTGCTCATAAAGGTGGTTGGTTTTCAGAAGACTCCAGAATCTAGTTTGTTGTTTGGTCGATTTGGGACCAGGACTTATCATTTCAAGGAATTTCTGGTGAGGAGTCTCCCTCTACAAATGCAGATAATCACAAAGGTTTATCTATGTCCCTGAGAATGTAAGTGACTTTCCCAGGGTTACAACTAATATGTTTTAGAAGTTGAATATTAATCCAAATCAACCTGACTCCAAGGGTAGCTCTATATCTACTGTATGATGCTGCCTTCTTAGAATCTAGTCTGAAGGCCTATCTAAAATTCATCAAAATCTTAGGATCCACCATTGTCGTAACAACTCATATTTCACATGAGGTAACAGTGGGTCATACACATGGAAATTTCCAACAGACAGTTTGAAATGTGGAACTGGAGATAAAGAAACAGTTGAGGGTTAGAAATATAAATTTTGAAGCCATTTGCGTAGAAGTGATATTTCAAGCAATAAGAGAGGATAAGATCTCTGAGGCAAAGAAGGTAGAGAGGGAAGAACAGAAAACTGAAGATAGAACCTTAGAGAATACTTGCAGCTAGAGAAAGGAGGAAAAAGAGCCAACAGCAACAGAAGAGACAAAGAAGGATGCAAGACTCTTGGATAATATAGTGTCATGGAAATCCATAGAATGGAGAATTTTAAGACTGAGGGAATTGCTAAGAGAATCGAGTTAAGTCCATTCGTTTTTGCAATGAGGAAATCACCAATCACCTTGGAAAGGGCTTACACTTTATCACTCTACCTTGCCTTTGAAAGTTATACATCTTGTATGTTCATGTCCACTGGAAAATTTGAGCTTTTGTTAAAATACTTATGACTTGATTTAGCACAAAATGCCTACAGTGATGCAATGAAAAGGATGCTGGATTCATAGTAAGATGACCCAGGTTTGAATCCGGGGTCTGCCACTTTCTATCTGTGTGACGCTCACTTTCCTCATTCTCTATAGTAAAAGGATCGGACTAGATTATCTATCAGGTCCTTTGCAGCTACTAATCAATGATTCTACGACATGCTATGGAGATTAGAATTTTCTAGCATTAAAACTATGTGCCTTTGTAAAAAGTAATGTGAAGAAGCATTCCTTGCTGTGTTCTCCTACATATATTGCACATTAAGAATCTATTTTGCCTGTTCTGATCTCAGGTCTCATGAAGGAATGACCAAATGAAAAGCATTTAAGTCCTTATTGTCTGGTGAGCCCTGACACTAGATGCTGATGATCTGTCTGTCTTCTAGAATCCTATATTACATATTGTCTGTGCTGATCATTTAACACTTATCATACTCTGTTTTGTTATTTTTGATGTTTTATTTCCCTAATTGTGTTATAAATTTCTTAAAGTCTTCTGATTCTGTATAACCTTCCCCTAGTACTAAAACACTGATTTATACATAAAAGGCATAAAAGGTGCTCAATAAATATTTGTTCATTGATGGATTAACTAATTGATTTATAGCAACCAACTCCATTTTTATTTCTACTGAAAACAGAATGAGAGAAAATAGAAAGGGTAAAATTCATTGAATTAAGTAATTTCCTAATAATAAAAGCTGTTATCCATTGGAAGGAGTGATTAAATGAGGCTGTAAAAATTTTTTCCCTACAGATTTTTGTGAATAGTTTGAATACAAATAGACTCTAGGAGTTAGAAGGGACCTTATCTAGTCAAACATCCTCATTTTATACTTAAATTGAAGCCCAGAAGTTAGGTGACTTGTCTAAGGTCACACAGAAACATCGTGGCAGAGCCAGGAATAGAAACCAGTTTGCTAGCTCTTATTCCTCCCACCATCCCACAATTTCCTTGGGGAGAGATAGTGTGGCATCACAGATAGAGAGTTGGCCTTGGAGTCAGGAAGTCCTGGGTTCAAGTCCTGCTTCTGACATCTCCTGGCTGTGTGATTCTGCGTAAGTCACATAACCTCTTAGTGGCCCAGGCAAATATCTGACTATAAATTTGCAGAGTAGGTGCTGATGGGCACTGACAGAAGGAATTTCCTCAATGGTGATTCCCTGTGCCAAAGCAATCAGAAAAGTAGTCAAAAATAATCAAAAATATTTAAGTAAAATACTGACCAGAGGCAGAGTGGCATATATATGTAGATTTTAAAGTAGTACACAGACTGACCTCTGGAATTATCTTTCAATTCTAAAATTCTGGCCCTGTCTTTCCTTTGCCCTAGCATATTAAAAGTATGGTTTATATCCTCCTGAATCCTAATTTTTACATACGTCAAAGAGACAACTCTTTACTTCCAGGAAAACAGCTTAGCTTCATAGCAATAGAGAAGGAATCTCTTAAGATTTTAGATTTTATTATAAACCTAAATCTCCTTACTAGTATCTTTGAACTCACTTATTATGTCTTCTAAGGTGCATAGGAAAGGAAACAATGGAAAGATTTAGACTTAATAAAATCATAGAATGTCAAAACTCAAAAGAACAGTAGAGGTCAAATCCAACCCCTTCCCCCATTCTACAGACAATGAAACTGAGTCTTAGATCTTTACCAGCTTGTCCAAGGTCACATAGCTAATGAACAGAAGAACCTGAACTAGAGTTCCAGTCACCTGACATTTGGTCCAGTGGTCTTCCCATCACACTACTCTAGATGCCCTGCTTATATTTATACATTAAGCTTTCAAAGGGTGCAAAGTCTTGAAACTGCAGTTAGAGCAACCTGAGACTAGTTAGTAACAATTAACACAAGATTTTAAGACCAACATTTGAACTTCTCTTTCACATTTTTCAAATCAGACATATTTTAGTACTAACTCAATTTATGTGCAAGCTTGGTTGGAATCAACCAGCAAGGCTACAGCTCGGTCCTGTGCGTCTTTGATGCTACTAATATTTGACTCTTCTCTTTCTGTCATCTGCTCCTTCCAGGCAATCATCACATCCTCCTATAACATTACTTTTATCCTTGTAATATCCCTCACAAAACTCTTCAGTGAATACCCACTGCCTAAAAGGGGGGGGAAATCCTCAACCTGGAACTTAAAACTAGCTTCACTTTCGTTTCCCTTGACTACTTATTACCAAGAACTTTTCTTTCCTGTCAGACCAGTCTCCTCACTGTTTCCCAGAGATAACACTCCTCTTGAACTTCTATTCATGTTATCCAGCCTAATTCCCCTTTCCTTCCCCTATAACCACTCCAATTCAACTCAAATTTCAAGACACGATGGTAGGTGCTAAGCATGCAAAGACATAAATTAGAAAGTTACCACCTTCAAAGAGCTTGTATTCTTCAGGGATATTCCAACCACATACATGCATGGATCAATATAAGATCATTTGAGGAAGGAGCAGGACATGTTCTAATAAGCAATAGTGTCTAAATTGGGGCTTGAATGAACCTAGGGGTTCTAAGAGGTAGAGAGGAAGAAGGGCTGCCCTTCAAGCGTGGTGCTGCTCTACCCAAAGACACAGACGTGGGGAGTGAGAGAATGAGGACTGAATTGGAAGTGTAGAGTGTGAAAGGGAGAAACAATGACTACCTAGAAAGGAAAATGGGGAAGGCTTATAGAGGGCTAGGCTGAAGAGTATGTATTTTAAATTAGATGAAGTAGGGAACCACTGGAGCACTTTGAGAAGGAAAGTGATGTGGTCATACCTCTGTCTTAGAAATATTAATCTGATAGCTATAATAGGGATGAAATTGAAAAGGAAGACCGATGTTAGAGATGTGAAAGTACAATCAAGGCACAGTAACTGCTGGAATGTGGGGAGGAGAGGCAGTGATGTAGAGGTGAAAGACAAAGGTTGACCCTAATAACATGAACCTGAGCAACTAGAAAGATAGTACTTTCAGTAACCAAAAAGGGGGAAGGGAGTTTAGAGGGAGGGTAAGGTAAGAAAGAAATAAAGTATTCTGGTTGAGACACAGTGAGTTTGAGATTCCTGTGGAACATTCAAGAGAAGCAAGATTAGAGTTCTGAAAAGAGATTAGGAAGAGATATATAGAAATGAGAGTCATCTAAGCAGAGAGGACAATTGAGTCCTTTGAGGCCATAATTGAGAAATTATGAGTTCATCAAGTGAATATATAGAGAGGAAAGAAAAGAGAGACCAGTATAGAGCATTGGGGGACCACTAGACTCTGCTGCTGATGAACCTGCAAAACAGATTTAGAAAACGAGTAACAGGAGCACCAAGAGAGAACAGTGTCACAAAGTTCAAGGAGGAGAAAGTATCTAAGAGGAAGGTGTGGTGGACAATATGAAAACTTAAAGAGAGAAGTCAAGCAGAATGGACACTGTGGCGAAAGGTGCAGGGAAAAGATCAACTCAAGATCTGCTTCCTCTGTGAAGTTTCTCCCTGACAGCTATAGACGATAATGATTTCTTCCTCTTTTGGAACTCCTATGCCATCTATTTACCAGTTCCACTTAAATGGACACTAATCATTCACTTTGTATTTGTTATGTTAGTATTTCATGTGTTTCAGCCTTGTCATTTCAGAGAAAGAGAGAGCTTTTAAAGGGCAATAACTGTTTGTGACTTCTTTTGTTGCCTCATAGAAGTTTGCACAGCACCATGCACTTGATAGGTCTGCAAGACTGGTTGAATGAAGAAATGAATAGTGAGCAAAGAAACTGGTGTTGAAAGAGGCTTTAAGAAGTCTAGCAGGATGAGCCTAGTCTCCTGGAAGGTAGAAATCAGGTTTAAGAATTTAGTTTCATTGAAACAGGACTTTATAGGAGAAAAAACTGGTTGAAGTCAAAAGTGAGAGTAAATTTTAAAAGGCCAGCTCAGATAAGGAGTATAGCATAAGGGATTTACTGAAAATGGAAATATTCAGAATAATAAGTCCTATTAGAAACTTTCTATGTAACAAACTTTTCTGGGTTTTAATTTCTACATAATGAGATTATTGTATTTGCTGTACATTATAGGGAAATGGCTTGAGAGGAATCTGGCATATTAAAGTAGTTCAACTTCATTGTGAGGAAATCATGTGGGATTTTCTTAGAGATTATAAGAAATATGACTTTCTAAAGAAGAAAGTGATGGAAAAAACCCTACAACATTATAAACATTAGTTTGTCTAAATGCCAGGCATAACACAGACTTAGTATTTCTATATAGAAATCAGCATAGGTCCCTGGTATTTTCCTCCTGAATGTGTGAAAGTGATGTTTTCCTCAGATAATCTACTACTCTTGTTACAGAGGCTATAAATAACTATGGGTACCCTCATCTCTTCCTAGAAAAAAAAATCCTGAATCTGGAGACTGGGCAAGGTCAGTTTAGGGCACAGTTTTTACTTTATATACAAAGACAGGAAGATGATCATTTTAGTGGCAGAAAATATATCATTAGAAATAATTATTAAATATGCTACAGTCATCTCCTAAGTATTTTTTATTAATTGAGAATAAAATGTATTTTATGAAGTACTTATTTCTGTCTCTCTATGCCCAAATTAATTCCTTCTACTGAAAATCAGGGGTACTGAGCTTATCAGACACATTAACTTGAAAGTAACTGGCAAATTTTGAAGAGGTTCGTAGAAATCCTCTGCCTTGACATTCTAGAACACAAAATGAGCAAGCAGTAGAACAAATTTCTCCATGTTACTCTATTAATGAACTTGAGAATCAAAGACCAAGGCTCAGAGTAATTTAAGCTTCAGTTCCCTCTCTTCTGTCAGCAGCCTTCCAAATGCATCAATGAAGTAAATGTGGAGGAGGTGCATTATGTGCATATTAAACACACACATACATGTTACACACCTCCTTCACATTACATATGCGTGTATATTACACACAAATAACACATATACATACACGTACATGTGTGTGTGTGTGTGTGTGTGTCCCGTAGCAACTGGCAAAGATTTTCAGAGTGCTTGATTCCTGAATATATCATCCTTGGTTCTGTTCTTCTGGCCCTATGTGAAAGAAAGATCAGTTCTTTTCATATATGTAATGGGGGACTGCCAATAAGGAGCTTGTATTCAGACTCCTCGTCAGCAGCATTTGCTGAATATCCACCCAACACTGAATTGAGTTTGGGGGAAAAGACAAAACAGAAGTAAAAGATAAAGTTCTCATCCTGGGGAAATTAACAATCTGATGAGACAACCAAGGGAGACAGAACAGATAGAAAAGTGTCAGAAATAAATGATCATATTCACAGTCAACTTTGGGGCTGCAAACAAGAGCCAAGTAAACAGTGAGAAGAATAAACTACTATGATGGAGTGAAAGAGCGTTGGGGTCTGAGTTCTGCCTGTGCTGTTAACTGGCTGCACCACATTGGGCTTAAACCCTCTCAACCTCAGTTTCCCCAACTCTCAAATGAAGGGATTGTGATCTCTAAGATTCCTTTTAGTTATCAATCCTCTGAACGATAAAAAAAATCAAGCTTTCTACTCCCTTGACCCAAGTTCATCATCAACAGTTTTTAATTAATCACTCATTAAAAGGATACTTTGGGATATGCTACCAAACAGAGTTGTAATTTGATACAAAATTAGAAAAGCTAGTCTTTAAATGTAGACAGTACGTCTTAGTAAATAGAGATTTAATCTTTGGGTAAGGGAAATGTGGGCTCAAGTCCTGATCCTGATAGACCAGCTTTGTGATCAGAGGTAGTCACTTAACCTCTCAGTACATGCCTCATTTAAATCTCTCAAACTTGTAAGTTTTAGAAAGGTTGCTAGTCTGCATTGGAAAAGAGAATTTTCCACGCCAGAAGTTCCCTATAATGATGAAAGTACAGACCTAGACTAAAACAAATTCAGTATTTAAATGAAATATTCAAAATCTTTGAGTAGTAAATTAAAATTTGTAATAAGAAACTACAAGGCACAACTTTAACATGAAACCTTATTTTAACATTCCTTCCCCCCAGCACATGCTTACACACACACACACACACACACACACACACACACACACACGTATTTGAAAATGATACCTCCTTTTTCAAATTTCCATGGACTACAATGTGTCTGGACCTTTCCTTATTATATTATACTTTGTATCATCCTTATTTGGGTACATCTCATACACTGTTAGATCATAAACTCCTTAAGCAAGGACTGGTAGGTTGTTTTTAATCTAGCTATAAATAGAATCAAATACAGTACCTTGAACAAAGTAGGTACTTAATGAATGTTTGTTAAATTGACAGGGATGGACACTTGGAAAAACTTTTGCTATACCTTCTCCTTTACCAATAATTTAGAAAAGGAGATTAATATGTAGTATTACATTTGATTAACCTGAAATTATAAAGTACCATACTGAACCTTCTTTGAAAATGAATTAAAATCATATCTGAATCAGGAAAGAATTGGAGATCTTGGGTTGGAAGGTGGTATGGGAACTCTATAATAAGGCTTTAGTCAAGGAAATCAAATATTCAAATATTTGCTATTGGTTATATGTAAGACACTGTAAGAGGATAAGAGAAGTATAAGATATAATCCTTGCTCATAAGGAGCTAGCCAACAATCTAACTCTAGTTAGAAAAAGAAAAGACAAATATACATATAAAAACAACTAAAAGTCCATATAAAATACGGTCGCTAAGAGCCAAATGAATGAAATAAACACCAAAAGCTATGAGTTACAAGGAGGTAGAATCAGAAGTAGTCAGAGAAGATGACATCTCATCTTATAAAATGTAAATTGTATATTTCTTAATTTTAAAATGTCTATAACTGAAGCAGAGTATGAGTGAAGAGGGCTAATAGGGAAAGGACAAAATAATCTCTACTTGATGGATCCACTGATCAAGAGCCATCCATTCTATCAGGCTACCAGAATTCCTTCTGGACTATCTTCTATTTATTTAATCCTGAGTAAAGACCTGCCTTTTATTGAGAATAATACTTCTCTGAGTCCCATAACTGTCCTCACCATATTCCTACTCTCTATTTAGAGAAAAAACAAGGAATGATGGATCAGCTCTGGTCATTTGAGATTATTAGTGACAGTAAAGACAGGTTGAGAAAACATTATTTGTATTTAATCAAAAGTAAATAAGTACATTCAATCATCAGCCATAAAGAAAAAACTGTTTTTAAGGTAGGGAAATATTTTTTACACCTTTATTATGTTCTTAATTAATAACTTGTTCTTTCTTTTATTACTCTTAAGTAAGGGCAACATTAAACATTTTTAAAATTAATTCTCTTATATAAGAAACAGGAATGTTACAAGTTAAAGTTTTCATATATTACTTCTATGCATGAGTTCAGGGGATAGTTTACTGTTCAGTTATATTGGATCAATGTGTAAAATAACTCTAATAAGAATATTTAATAAAGCAGGGGTTGGCTAATTAATCAAGCCAACATGTCATTTTCATCTTGTGTGTAGCATCTTTTGCCTTTTTATGTGGTTGAGATTGTAAGGGGAGGGATAAGAGTGGGGGGAGTTGGTAAGGAAAAAGGGGTAGGGGAAAGGAAGTCATCAATCAAATATAACATATACATAATTTTTAAAATAATTTCCATTATTTGATGAGTAAGCTTGCTTAAAAATTTAAGAAAAAGATATGTTCTAGGGAGAGAAAAACAGAAGTAAAACTTGGCAGGTTAGAAGAATAGCCGTTTTCAGGCTGTAATCAGTGTGCGCCAAGGAGGGCCTGTCACTTCCTGGCTAATGAAGGTTGTGGTTTTATTAGCTTTGTTTGCGATTAGGAGCAGCTATCTCCACCTCACAGTAGGAGTTCCCACAAAAAGTAACTGGTCTCCTAAGCTTCTTGAATGTCTCCTTTTGTTGTTGTGTGTGGTTTTAAGACAACTCCAAAATTATTTTCCTTAATGCATTTTTCCCTGTTAGAATTGCTGCTTTTTAAATGAAAATCAATCTGTGAAAGTCTCTGGGCTTGGTCAGACTTATTAGAAATTTTATCCTTTGAAATATAGAATTTCAGACTTTGAGGGGACTCTAGAGAGATATGAAATTAAGATCTTGTCCAGTGAAGTTACTTGTTCAAGGTCAGAAGACTAGTTTGTAGAAGAGCCAGGATTAGAAGCAATGCAAACCAGTTCAAGGATTTTCCCACTATGCCATGCTGTGGAGGCTTTTTACTGAGCAGGTAAAGGGATATGATCAAGCTCATAAATCATCAGTATTAGTGTCTTTATCTGTGGCATTCCAAAGCAAAATTAGGTGGACAAATTCCTACCCCATAGATATTCTTTCTGAAAAAAATTATTATCAAATGATCTCTTCTTTGTGCTGAGAGACTTTGAGGAATATTTAAGTTCCAGCTGAAAACTTAATTTAGGACTTAAACACATGATCAACCTTTGATCCTCTTTGCAGAAGTCTAACATAAGCAACTGGGGCAGGGGGGAGGGAAGAAGGATCATGGAACTTGCACATATACAAAGCAGTCTGATAATCCAAGATTTAGTCCTTAAAAACTGGATATCGTGAACCTGGAAGCTAACACCTAACTTTAAAGCAGTTCTTGGCCCTGTGGATAGGACCTTGCAAGGCCAATTATATGCTAGAGCAGCAGGAAACTGTACCAAAGATCCATCCTCCAATTCATTCTTGAACTCTCTTTCCTAAAGTCCTTGCTTAAAGGGTACTCCCATTGGCATCTGAACACAGGGGAAAGCCATGTTGGATCAGGGATAGAGAACTCTGCCAAGGCAGTGCACTCATTCCCAGGAAGAGAAAGGAAACATTTCCTGTTGCTTTTGACAACTACCTCCTTTCTTGGTTGTATGACTACATCCATGACAATCGAGAGCTTTGCTGTTTATCATATAACTATGTAATGAAGTCTTTAATGCCATTAGAGAAGTGAATCTAAAGAAACTTTTCTCTTTCTTATCTTCCCCCTCTGTTATCATCCTCTACAAAATCTGCTATACAGTGCGTCCTTAAGTTAAAGACCACAGGCTAAGTTCTGTTAGATAATTAAATCAGCTTTAAATAAGTTCTCAAAGTCTTCAAAAGCACTTCTGTGGTTCAACAAAATGCTGAATATGTACGTTTGAGACATGAAAAATAAACATCAGTGACTAGACTTAAAATATAAGTTGGCGTTTCTATACGCTACTCACCTTGCATTTTGTAAATAGACATTTTCAAAACATGAAAAATGTTACTTAGATTGATTCATTGTTTGACTCAACAAGAATGCATGAAATGCCTACTATGTGCAAAATATTTACAAAGCAACAGATTCAAAGGAAAGAGAGGAGAAATTTAATTCCTCAAGTACTCTGATATTTCAGGTTTCATATAAAGAAAGAAAAGAAAAAGGAAGGAAGGAAAGAAGGAAGGAAGGAAGGAAGGAAGGAAGGAAGGAAGGAAGGAAGGAAGGAAGGAAGGAAGGAAGGAAGGAAGGAAGGAAGGAAGGAAAGAAGATAGTGGTATTAGCATTTTGTGTCACCACAGTCATTCCAAAATGGTGGCAAACAGACAATTGCTCAACATATCTTCTTGTCTTCTTGTTTCAATTGCCTTTAGTCCTCCAAAATCTTCTCTTTATTAGAATTATTCATTGCTTTTCCTTTTTATGAAAATATGTTCATAAAATTTATTCTTTAATTTTTGTCAGGAATTAAAACTATTAAACCAAAAATGGTAGTATATTCATTAGGTTACACAGGAGTCTAGAGGTGTGGAGATGAGAAAATTTTTAATGCCTGGCTCCTCTAGATTATCAAATTTTACTTGAACCTAAGAAAGATTTAGATTTTTAGGGTAAATGTTTAAGGCCAAATGAAAAACCCTCAAGAGAAGTTGAGAAATCACCAGAATTTCTTGTGTGTAAATTGTAGTTATTGTCTGATCATAAATACAATTAAAATGTCCTTTTTCAGTGTATCATGGCAATGTGTAGAGACCTGACAATTAAAAGGATTAAATAAAAATTAAAACTGAGGTTTTTCTCTATTTCTCTATTCCCATAACATACTGGTTAGTTCTAAAACTCTCCAGTGAATTTTTTACCTTATGTGCCTATTATAAAGAATATATTCATAGAAAATTTAATGTTTGGTACAAGTTCCTGTGTTTTGATCCATCCATAAACAGAAAATAAAAGCTTGCAAGTAGAATTGAAGGTCTGTATCCTTCTCAACAAATTTTGTCATTGACATAAGTCCTATTTTTTGACCAGTCATACCAAGACCTGAAGAAATGTCCATACAGAAAATAGTTACTTTTGTGAGAGATTTTCTCACAGAGACACCATGGTATGGTTGAAAAAACACTAGATTTGGCAACAAAAGGCCTAGATTCAAATGCTGCCATGACCATTTGCTATGTGACCCTGAGTAAACTATTTTACCTTTCTGAACTTGTTTCCTTACCTAGAGGAGAAAAAAAAGGATTTTAGTACTACTTAATGAGATGACCATGGTAAAGTGCTACAAAAATGTCAGTGACATTATTATTCTTATTATCCTTTCCAACAATGTAGCAAATTAAATTCTCATTCACAAAAGTTATGTAATGCAGTGGAAAGAATTTTGAATTGGAAGTCAGGGAATCTAATTTCCTGGCTCATAATCTTGGGCAAGTCACAACTGTTCTGGGCCTCAGTTTCTTCATTTGTGAAATGAAGAGGTTAGATTAAAGGACCTCTAAGTCCCCTTCCAGCTTCACATTTCTGAACCTATCAGGTATAGAAAGCTCAACTCACTTCTTCTTAAGTGATTGAAACATAATGGGTCAACTCTCCAGTGCTTCAACTATTCCTCAGGAAGCCAAGTCCTAGCAGTTCAAATACTTCAGATCAGAAACATTCAATTCTACATCTTCTATGGGACCTTCGTTGTTGACCTCTATGTACACTGACTTTTCCCTTCTCTAGACTTTTCTTGAAGTTACAATCCATCTTAAGTAGTTCCATATTTAAATGGTGCCTGATGGTTTCATGAATGGTAGTTCAGTTTCCCTTTCCAGCCAGAGTATAAGCTCCTCATTGGCAGAGATGTTTTACACATCTCTTACACATACTTCTTTCACAGTGTCAAGCACAATACTGGGCACATGAGATAGAGCCACAATAAACACTTGTTGATTGACTGATATGTGGTACAGATGAAGCACCTTCTTCCTTTGCAAAACCATTTGACAGCTATAGGCATCATTCAGAAAGTCTTCTCCTTAGCATCTTACTCAGAAGTCTACCAGGAATAACTTTATGTTACCTCATAAATGACTTGCCTCTCAAATCAACCAGTTATAGTACTAGAAGAAAACTGGATAAGAGCTATGTCTATCCAGAAACATTTAGCATTTTTCTGCCACACAAACCAAAAGGATATAAATACAAATACAATTGAAACATCCATTTGCATTTGATTCCATTTTTCAATGGAGATATTCATATGCAAATAAAAAATCAGACTGCACAATGCAGCTGTGGCCAAATAATTCAGATGGTTACTAGAATATCAGGATAAAAGTAGAATGGTTAGTGTAGATGCCACCCAAGCCACCAAGGATGATAATACCCCTCACCATCATAGTCATGTTGATGGTCTGTTTGTGAAAGTTTCTTCAGGCCCCGTTACTAGGATGCAAGTCAAATGTCATCACCACAATCACCGCCAATTTATACTCTTGGGAAAGTGTCCACAATATCATAAGCATACCAGCGGGTAGCAAATCCTCACTGTTCATTTATTTTTATACTAAATTGCTGTTTTAAAAAATAGGTTTGAAACAAAGTTCCAAGACAACCTTAAAAAGCTGGCTTCATCATTGCACATGGTGTCTCCATCCTTGAGGAAAATATAAGACATTTGAGTAGTGCTGACCTTTCCATCAATGCGCAGATTTGGTTCTGCACAGATAGCTTCCCACAAAATTTGCAAAGGCAGAGAAAAAGTTTGAGGCTAGTAGTGTTACAGATTGCCAGTACCTTCAGTTCAACATTCAACAAGGTGCAATTCTAACCCCTCAATTTGTCTGTTTTCTTTTTGTTTTAGTCCATGCATTTGCCTATTGTTTGAGGTCACATTTAAAGATTGCATTGTAAAATATTCTCATAGATATTATTTTTTGATGATAAAAGCAGAAAATATAATTACCTTGCCCTTTGCAAAATTCTTATTTAGAAAGTCAAGCAGATCCTCCCTTTTTAGCACTTTTTATTTTTGTGGCAAAGAAGCTTGGGGGAGACAAGATAGGCCTGAATCAGGGTGGTAACACTTTTGAGAAATTTTGAATTTTGAAAATTCATCCTTTCATTCCACCATTCATTCCTCCATTTCTCCACCAGCAGTAAACTTTTAAGTATAGCTAAAGCATAATATTAACAGTTTCTCTGTGTGTGTGTCTCTCTCTCTCTCTCTCTCTCTCTCTCTCTCTCTCTCTCTCTCTCTCTCTCTCTCTCTCTCTCTCCTTTATAAACAATTGATTTTTTTACATTGAAGTCCCAGCTTATTTCAAAAACATGTTTAGAGGTTTTAAATATACAAATTCTTATACAAGTCACTAAAACTGTTTTATAACATTCATTTATTTTAGAGGGAAAGTCACACACTTGTAAGTCCCACTTCAATTCTTCTTGCTTTTGCTGCTCATTTTTATTCTCTTTCTACACACAATAAGCTTAAACTGATATAATTTTCAAGTAGTGTTAAAATATTGAGGTTAGCAAGTATAACTTTTAAGGACTGTGAATGCTCTTTCCTATAATTTGTTAACAATCATACATTTTTAAAAAGTACATTCCTATCTCTCTACATCTTAGGCTTTGCACTCACTCCTGTGTATGATGTTCAGAGGTCGGGAGGAATAAAAGCATATTTTTAGAAACAGGATGTCTTTGTGGTTAGGAACATGTTATGTTTGGTGGGCAATAAAAAATTAGATATACCTTTTTAAAAAAGAAAGAAAACTTATAGAAAACTATAAAAGTAGCTTTGGGCTTGTATTTTCTAGCAGTCAAGATCTGGAAACATGTGGTTCTATTTGTAAAATTTTACTGAGTAACATTTTTGAAATAATGTATTTTCCCTTTGTAAATTACCCAGAGATGAATTTTCCAGGAAGAAATAAAGATAATGTCATCATTTATTTTAAAGAAAAATACCATTTAGTTTTTGTATCTAGCACATGATGTGGCCCAGAACAGGGCAGTGTTCAATCAATAATTGGTCATCTGGTTCACTTCTTGCAAATAAACCATATATTTGTAGTTCCATTGTGAATCAGCATTTCATGAGAACAGGGACATAAACCGGCTCAGGCTCTCTGGGAGAAAATCCTGAAAAACTATTTCTTTTTCTTTTATGATTTCAGTTAAGAATGCAAATTGCACGTCGGACTTTGAGGAATACTTTGCCAAAAGGAAACTGGATGAAGGGGATGGCCATGCAGTTAGCATCGCGGAGTACCTACAGCGCAGTGACACAGCCATTATTTACCCAGAAGCCCCTGAGGAACTGTCTCGCCTTGGCACTCCAGAGGCCAATGGGCAAGAAGAAAATGGTAAGACTGTTATTCATTTTTAGCCACTATAGTGACCCCTTGCAGCTGTTGCAATTACAAATGCACTACATGCCTGGCTGTTTACCTTAAAATCTGAAGAACAGCTGCAGAAGCGTGGAATTTCATGAGCAAAGATTGGAACTGTAATTTTAGTGTATTGTGATTTTTTTTGTCAGCAAATTTGTGTCATTCTGTACATCCAGCAGAGAACAGGAACAATCAAAGCTTATTTCTAAGAGAGAAATACCCAAGAATATCCTTATCTTTTGGGGGAGGACTTTACTTTTGAAGAAGAAATTTAGAAGTGCTGGCCTCCATCCCCTAACACTTTTGTCAAGCAGTGGCAAAGGTTCCTTACACAGTCATGGCCATAACTTTTTACACGGCTTAAGATTAAACACAAATTGCCAGTCACCTGCATCAAATTTCTTCACGTTTCAGCTTTTTACATCTCCTCCCCAAAAGCTCAAGTCATTAATTAATTTTCTAGCACAGTATGAAAATGATTCAGACAAGTTTGTCCTGGGTGTGTGCTGAGGCCAGTCTGAAGTGATGGCACTGTGGTGCAGCAGATTGCAGTGATTCCTGTCATACCATCCCGGGCAATAAGCCCATTAGCTGCCATTGATTTACTGACCTTTTGGCCTGCTTCTCTCTCTCCTGTCTCTCGGCTACAGACCTGCCACCTGGAACTCCAGATGCTTTTGCCCAACTGCTGACCTGCCCCTACTGCGACCGGGGCTACAAGCGCTTGACATCACTGAAGGAGCACATCAAGTACCGCCATGAGAAGAATGAGGAGAACTTTTCTTGCCCTCTTTGTAGCTACACGTTTGCCTACCGCACCCAGCTCGAGCGGCATATGGTGACGCACAAGCCGGGGACAGATCAGGTGGGGGGTTGGTTTTAAGTGATTTCTTCCTATAATAACCCCTTAGAGAAACGATATTGCTTTGATTGGCAATCATTATTAATTTTTCATGGCATTTTGAAGATGCAGATCTTTTAATGGTAATAGCTTTAATTGAGGTCTAAATGATTTTTTGATGGTCTCTTCTAATATGATTTAATAGTCCTATGTTCACGATCGAATGAGTGTGTTAATTTCTAATTTAGAAATTTTATTTGCACTTTAACTTGACTTTAGTTTCATTTTTATGTTCCTCAAAAAGTGAATGAAACTGTAGCATTTTAATTATACATTATTAAACATCTCAGCAATTTTAATTCCATTTTTCACCTACTTTTACTTTGCAATTTTTGCATATGAGATTCCAAAGTCATAGTAAAAGATGAGTGTGTTTCTTTCACCATCTTCCATCAGGTAGATATTTTTACATGCTCCTGGTAGTTTATAAAATCTAATTGAATATTTTGAGGATAATCATAAATGCATGTATATATGATTAAACTATACATATACCTAGCTAGCATAGCTGAAGTAAATAAAAATTATTCCTAGATATGACATACATTTATATACACATACATGTATATATACATATATGTACATATACATACATATATAAGTATTGTGTGTATGTATACACATTAAGATGTTAAAATTGCTCTGGCTCATTTGGTTCATTTTTTGCCTTTGCTCTTTAAAGAAAAAGGCAACTCTATAGCTTGGACAGGTAACTACAACTTGCTTAAATTCATAAAGTGATTCATTGGAACTGCTTTACAATTATCTTTAAATGTTTTAGCAAAATTGCTATTTCTGGCTTCCTAAGGGAATTATATCTGCAAATTGAGTGTATGAAGTGTTAGAGTGGAAACGGAAATGGTGAGCCTTACATCCCAATAAATGGATTGGCATAGATGAAGTCACGTTGTATAGGGGTTTTTTTTTTTTGCCATATTAATAGTTTTTCTTACTGTGATGTATTGAAGAAAACATTTTTATATTTTGTTTTATTTTGTTGGCATCATCTTTTACAAGAAGGAAAATTGGTTAGGGAAATAGATACTAAGTAATGCTGATCATCCTTCAATGCAGAACTTTACCATTTAAGCAGACAGGGGATGTAAATCATCCTAACTGCATCTCATATGGTTTGTTACATGAACTGCTTTTCAAAGTTCAAATATGGAAAAATGTTTGCATGTTTACACTTATGTAACACATATTTTTCCTTTGCTTAATTTCACTAAAATACTAAGGAAAAAACTGCCTAGATATTTATCTATCATAACAGTCTTAAATTTCATATGCAGAAGTGTGATTGTGTTGGCGCATTATGAATGGTAGCTTTGGTGTTGAAAAGTCCCCTCATTTGCTCATGGCATTTACAATTAGTAAATTAAAATGATTGTATCATATTAACAGTGGCACAACTAAAGTTTATAGTAGTCCTCTGAGGGCTGTGGGGGGAGACAAAGCAGCTGTTGCTGTTTGTTTATGCAACTCAGCAACATATGAGCGCTGGTCCCTCAATGGCGCTCGGCGGGCTGGGCTCTGCTTGATCTTTGAAGGTTGCTGCTGTTTGAACAAACCTCCCTGTGTCCCATGTAACACCATCTGTCTCACTAGGAATGTGGGAAGATTCAGCACACCCTAGCAGTTGTCATACCGTTTCTGTGCTGTCTTTTTGCAAAAGGCTTTTGTGTCATTGCTGCTCAGAAAAGGCTGACCTCCTACCTTGAGCATCCAGAGTGGAGAACTGAATTTTTTTTTTTTTTTAAGAATTCAAAGTCACAACACTTTTCTCTCTTGTTCAAAAAAGGTCAGCTGTGTTTGACTATATTTTCACTGCATTTAACTTGGATTTCCAGCAAACTTTTCTTCTGGATTTGTCCCTACTCCTTAGCAAAAAAAGTAAAAGTAAAAATGAACACAAATGAAAAATCAAAACTGTCTGAAATTATTCCTGCTAGCCTGTGTTAAAACTGCTCAAGAAGTTATCACCAAGGATGTTGTCTCTTATATTTTACAGTGAATGAAGTCTGATATGCAACACCTTGATTAAAAAAAAAGTTTACATTTGGAACTAGCATCCTGAAAAGGATGTTTCAATGTTTACTGAATGATGAAGCATGTACGATCAAGTGTTTTTGTATCTTTAAATTTGAAATTGCCATAGGATGATGCTCTCTAAACTTGTAAAGAATTATTGTGATTTTCCATTTTCAAGATGACTTAGAGTTTTCAGGAAAATGGTTCATTTCCCCCTTGTTAGTCTCTGGTGCGTTAGAGTAGGGAATTCCCAAGTTTTTAATTTTGCAGTGAATGTGAAGAACTACAAACATTTGTATAAATGATTTCCTCTCATTTCAGGACAACTTAAAGAGACATTTTGGAGAAGAGAACTCAAAAATAATTCTGAAGCAAATATTAGATACTTGTGCTAAAGCACTTTTTTATTTGTTTCAGTTTACTGCAAACATTATAACTTTTATGGCAATGCTGAAAGACTGGGCAAAGAAATGAATGTGTACACAGACCTTTTGTCCTATCTGAAAAAGAGGTGTCCTTTCTATTCTACCAAAATGTCTTTGTTCCTCCTGCACGTGACTGATATCTGCCTCTGTTCCTTTCCCAGCATCAAATGCTGACCCAGGGAGCAGGTAATCGCAAGTTCAAATGCACAGAGTGTGGCAAGGCCTTCAAATATAAACACCATCTGAAGGAACACCTGCGAATTCACAGTGGTGAGTAGCAGAGGTGCTGGTGCTCTCATTTGCATTCTGTTTAATTAGCTGAGTTTTAAAAGATTGTTTAAAATTTACACAGTTCTGTTTGTAGCTTTTTAGAGCTACTAAGGTATTTCATAAATTATGTGTGCCTGACTCATCCTCATGAGATTTGTCCTACCATTAATAGCACTGTCTTGTGAAAAGATTTGTAATACTAACACTTATTAAAAATTATAAATGCTTTGCTTTGTTCCCAGAGCTCAAAGAAATATGCACGGGTTCCCCCTCCTCTCTTGAACCCTTGATTATATTGAATAATCTTTTGGCCTAAAAACCTTCAGTTTCAAAAGGGGGGGAGGTGGAGGTATTTAATGTGGTTTATCTTTTTATAACTAAGAAAGATATAGGAAAGTTCCACATAATCATATGAATTTAGAATTTTTTTTAGAAAGCTCAGGCAGAGATTTTCTAAATGTTACTTCAATCTTGAGATCTGTGTTTGAGCAAAAAAAGAAGCCTACCACTTAGATTTTCACCCCAGAACAAGTCTGATAGCTCTGCCAAGCATTTTATTACCAAATTGGAAGCTATTCAAAGAACTTGTAGGATTGGTGGAATCAATGGAATCTCTACAAAGTTGATTAAAACCATGGCTCCACTCCCCTTTAAATAGTGTGACATCTTTATTGTGCTATTGACCACACATTAATCTGACACACTGTTAAAATGGGAGGCTGCCGATGGCAAAGGGAGATTCGGGATCTTTCCTGAGAGAATAGATAGCTGTTCACCTTGCACAGCTGACATCTTGAACTATGTCAACTCAGTGTAGAGAAAGCCTACAAAACAGTTATGGTCAAATAACTCTGACTTAAACACTTAGAGCATGGAGTAGCATCATTTTTGCCCTTTTCGCTTAATCACTTGGGTGGCTATCCTGGTAGCTAAATTAGATTGCTACCTATCATAAGATAGTATAATGTTTATTTTAATTATCATTTTAGGTGAAAAACCATATGAGTGTCCCAACTGCAAGAAACGTTTCTCACACTCCGGCTCCTACAGTTCGCACATCAGCAGCAAGAAATGCATTGGTTTAATCTCCGTAAATGGTCGAATGAGAAGCAATATCAAGACGGGTTCTTCTCCTAATTCTGTTTCTTCCTCTCCTACTAATTCAGCCATTTCACAGCTGAGAAACAAACTGGAGAATGGAAAACCACTTAGTATGTCTGAACAAACGGGCTTACTTAAAATTAAAACAGAACCACTAGATTTCAATGACTATAAAGTTCTTATGGCCACACATGGGTTTAGTGGCGCTAGTCCTTTTATGAATGGTGGACTTGGAGCAACCAGCCCATTAGGAGTTCATCCCTCTGCTCAAAGTCCAATGCAGCACTTAGGTGTAGGAATGGAAGCCCCTCTACTTGGGTTTCCTACAATAGGTAGTAATTTAAGTGAGGTACAGAAAGTTCTACAGATTGTGGACAACACGGTTTCCAGGCAAAAAATGGATTGCAAGGCTGAAGAAATCTCAAAGCTAAAGGGTTATCACATGAAAGATCCATGCTCTCAAGCTGAGGAACAAGGAGTCACTTCTCCTAATATTCCACCAGTGGGTCTTCCGGTCGTGAGTCATAATGGTGCCACTAAAAGTATTATTGACTACACTTTAGAGAAAGTTAATGAAGCCAAAGCTTGCCTCCAGAGCTTAACTACTGACTCAAGGAGGCCGCTCAGTACTATTAAGAAGGAGAAGTTGCGTACTTTAATAGACTTGGTCTCAGAAGAAAAAATGATTGAGAACCATAACATATCCACTCCGTTTTCATGCCAGTTCTGTAAAGAAAGTTTTCCTGGTCCCATTCCCTTACACCAGCATGAGCGTTACCTTTGCAAAATGAATGAAGAAATCAAGGCAGTCCTTCAACCTCACGAAAGCATAGTTCCCAACAAATCTGAAATGTTTGTTGATAATAAAGCTCTTCTGTTGTCATCCGTACTTTCTGAGAAAGGAATGACTAGCCCTATCAACCCATACAAGGACCATATGTCTGTACTTAAAGCATATTATGCTATGAATATGGAACCCAACTCTGATGAACTACTGAAAATTTCCATTGCTGTGGGCCTTCCTCAGGAATTTGTGAAGGAATGGTTTGAACAACGAAAAGTGTACCAGTATTCAAATTCCAGGTCACCCTCACTGGAAAGGACCAGTGCCAAGGTGGCGCTGGCTGCCACCAACAACACACCCACTAAAGACTCTTTATCAGCCAGGTCTCCTGTAAAGCCTATGGACTCCATAACATCACCATCTATAGCTGAACTCCATAACAGTGTTACTAATTGTGATACTCCTCTCAGGCTAACCAAACCTACCCACTTTACCAATATTAAACCAGTCGTTGATAAATTGGACCACTCAAGGAGTAATACTCCTTCTCCTTTAAATCTTTCCTCCACATCTTCTAAAAACTCCCATAGTAGTTCTTACACTCCAAACAGTTTCTCCTCTGAGGAGCTTCAGGCTGAGCCTTTGGACTTGTCATTACCAAAACAAATGAAGGAACCCAAGAGTATTATAGCCACAAAGAATAAAACAAAAGCTAGCAGCGTCCATTTAGACCATAACAGTGTTTCTTTATCATCTGATAATTCAGATGAACCTCTAAACTTGACTTTTATCAAGAAGGAGTTTTCCAATTCAAATACCTTGGATAATAAAAGCACTAACCCAGTATTCAGTATGAACCCATTTAGTGCCAAACCTTTATACACGACCCTTCCACCCCAAAGCGCATTTCCCCCTGCCACATTTATGCCGCCAGTGCAGACCAGTATTCCGGGGCTGCGACCATACCCGGGACTAGATCAGATGAGCTTCCTACCACATATGGCCTATACCTACCCAACTGGAGCAGCTACTTTTGCTGACATGCAGCAAAGGAGAAAGTACCAACGGAAACAAGGATTTCAGGTATGGGAAACCTTTGGCTGTGTTTCTGCTAGGAAACGAAGTGCTGAAAACTGTATAGATTATGTTCTCCTAGGAAAAAATCATCTTGGGGAGGGGGGGCTGCGAATCAAATGCTGGTGTATTTTTAGCAGAAATAGAAGGGTTTATTTTAACTTGAACTTGAAAAACTGAGTGGGCTAGAAAAATAAATGGATGTAACACTGGAATAATGTACTATGTAAGCACAGTTGCCAGGAAAAAAAGGAAGGAAGAAAAGAAAAGAAAGAAAAAAAGATAAAAGCACATTTGGAAGAACTTAACATTTATTTTTTGAGGTTTATTTATATTGTATTTGTCAGCCATTAGAATTTTATATTGCTAACAACATTTGGTAGACCTTACGTATATGCCAAAAATCATAGTTCACAGCAGTCACATACCTTTACAGATGTTCACAATATGGAAAATCAGATATATTTGCTCTGTGTGTATGTGTGTATATGTGTGTGTATAACATAGTTTAGTGAAGTGAGTGATTTTGAAGAATAATTTTTAAAATACTTTAAGACATTCCCTTATGTCTTATTAAGTTCCATTAGTAATTTTACTGACTAGTAAATGTTTTACAGTTTCAAATGTAAAAATCAGGTACATTTTAACATCATGGAGAGTAATCCTTGCCTGCACAATAGAAGCACAAACAGCACCACACCTCCATAACAGCTGTTCCAGTATTCCAATTTACAGTACATCTGCCCTCTTTGTAAATGTATTTAAGCCTATTTAATCTTCTCTAATATTAATTAGTGCAGACGTAGTCTAAGAAAACTGAACTGTGTGATAGCAAATGGAAATGTATGTTATCATGCAAGTTTGCACTCCTTAGGATCAAGACAAAATAAATATCAAGAAATTTAATAATTTACTGATCCACATTCATTATTGCTTAATGCTGAAGGCTGTTTTAACATAGATAGAACATTGATAAAAAGTGTTATTAATATTCCCTATTTCAAATTACAAAATTAAATATAAAAATATAGCTTGAGGCCTTTAGTCAGTAGACATACATTTAAATAGATTGCATAATAATAACATTTTGTACCTAAATATGAAATTCAATTAAAATGGTTTTCCACAGCTACAGTTATCTCTAAAGTTACGCCATTGAAAAATAAACAAATTCAGGTCTCAAGTTTTTTTTTTTCTTATAGTTATTTCTTATAAATATTCATTTTTTAACCTATGTAGTTTACTATTTTATCTTGTCAAAAAATAGTGGAATCTGCTTTCCAGGACAGAAGTGCTTCCTATATTGTTCACACCTGAGATGTAATAGAATGATGTAAAGTTTGAAGTATGTCATTTAAAATAAAATAACCTAGATCAATCTGTAAGCATTGTCTTTGAGAAATTGCAAATGTCACGTTGTAAGGGTCCAGAATGTTGTGGGCAAAAGAAATAGAATGTGTTAGATAAACTATTTGATTCCATCATAGGGAGAATTGCTTGATGGAACACAAGACTACATGTCAGGCCTCGATGACATGACAGATTCTGACTCCTGTCTGTCCCGAAAGAAAATCAAGAAGACAGAGAGTGGCATGTATGCATGTGACTTATGTGACAAGACATTCCAGAAAAGCAGTTCCCTTCTGCGACATAAATATGAACACACAGGTATGAATGACTTTAACTAGCTAGTTAGAGCTTCACTGCATGCTGTACATTTCATAATATTTAATGAGTACACTTGTGCGACATAAGATGTAACATATGCTGATACTTTCAACAAGGAAGAAATAATGCTTTTGCCTAGCTCAGTTGGACTTTTTTTTCTTTGCCTGTTTATTGGATCGTGTGCGTAATTATGAATGCATTTGTCTTTACCTCTTTTGACTTCTCTGTAAGCTGAATTCACAAATTATGTCAGAAAATAGCTTAGTGGGTAGTGCTGTGAGAGGCTATGGCAATCAGAAGATCAGGTATCAGATGCATCTTGGTATTCTTAGACTGTGACTATAATCTATTAAAACATCTGCTTGAAAATAAGAGTCAGTGAACCAGTTGTCTGTTTCATCAATACAACCCCAAACAACCAGCTATTGCTGCTTCTGTTTGCCAAATGTTTGGGTAGTGTTTAAGCACAGCTATAGAAAGGTTCCACGGATGACCGGAAACTAAGGTAACCATGCTAGTACCATCCACAAATCCTGCAAGAGGAAGGGGAAAGGGATGCATAATGTGTACATGAGGTTGTATTCTAAAGGAGATAATGAAATTATCTTTGGATGAGAAACTAAGATAAAAATCCTTAAAATGTATTACTTCATCCCTAATTCATGCACTCCTAACTTTGGGAAATGGTACAAAATAAGGAAGAACTTGCTAACAATTGGAGCTATCCAAAAGTGGAGTGGGCTGCCTCAGGAGGTGGTGTGTTTCCTCTCATTGGAGGTCTTCAAGCCAAGGCTGGATGACCACTTGTCGGGTATGTTGGAAAGGGAATTCTTGTTCGGGTATGGGTTGGACAAATGGCCCCTGACATCCCTTCCAACTCTCAAGTTTTGTGATTCTCTAATTCTGAAAAATGCCCACAAAACAGTATATCCTTATGGGCACAGGCCAAATTTAAGGGTGAGGTTCTAATGACTTTTAATGTGGGAAGACAATTTGTTCACCACATCCACTGGTCTTTTTTGCATTGGTGATCCTGTGCTTTTCCAGGTTGAACCAGATGAAAGGAGGAATTGACTGGATCAGGATTTGACTAGGGTGGAATGTATGAATAGCTGTAGTGAGTGGTTAGCAGTAGAATCCTAGATTGTTAGAGCTAGAAGGAAACTTAGGTATCATCTTGCTAAATCTTATTTTCTACCCAAAGTCCAAAAAGGTCTATAATATAATGGGAAAAGAACTGGAGTTGGAGTCAGGAGAGACATGGGTTCAAATCCCACTTCCCATCCAATCCAATCCGATAAACTTTTATTAAACATCCTCTATATGCAAAGCCCTGCCATAGGTGTTGGGAACACTGGGATAAAAGAAAAAAATAATCCCTTCATTTTAAGGGAAATACTTTTTCCTAGGGGGAAAGGAAGTGGTCTACAACATTCTATGTGCTTGGCAACCTCTCTGTGGCACAGTTTCCTTATTTGTCAAATAAGAATAATAATATTGAGTATACTGACCTATCAAGTTAGTTGTGAGGATCAAATGATAAAGTCCTTTTCAAACCTTGAAGCACTATGTAAATGTTTGCTTTAACTAATAAATATTTTTATAATGCTTCAAGTCTGTATAGAACTTTAAAGTTTACAAGGTGCTCATCTCACAATGACCCTGTAAAGTAGGTATGGGAGACTATTATCCTCTTTTGACAAATGAGAAAACTGAGTCCCAGAAAGATAAAGTCACACATTTGATAATAACTAGGGTTCCAGTTCTTCTGACTTGGAGTTGAGGGTTCTTTCCATTACTTCACACTTGAGATCATACAACTGGTTAATGTAGTCAGAATTAGAGTTCATCTCCTGATTCCCAATTAAGTGTTGCTATCACTACTCCATGCCACCATTGAGATAAGTATGCTTTTCCTCCTTTTTTAGGAGTCTAGATCAGAATAGAACCTTAGAGCTAGATGTGGGTCTGTAGCCCAAACCTTTATTTGGTAGATTGGTAAAGTGAAACATAGTAAAGTTAAGTGGCTCATATCACAGCTAAAGCTGGCAGAGCTGGAAGTCAATTCAATTCAATAAATGCCTATCAAGGCTTCATGATAGGTGTTGAGAATACAAACATATAAACATATAATGAAAAGCTGTCCCTATCTTCCAGAAGTTGACCTGCTAGTGAGTTGGGCATTGGGGGAGGGAGTTGCCACTTATATAAAAGTAAAAAACTAGGAGGATTGGGGAAGGAAGACTTCAGGAAGAGTGTGGCACCAAAAGTAAGTGAACATTGATGAAAAAAAAAGCACTGATTCTAAAAAGGAGAGATGATAAGGAGAGAATATATTTTTCATGGTAGATGCCTTTCATGAATTTAACAGAGAGGAAGATGGAGCTGTGAGTTTGAGCCTACCTAGTAGTTTGGACTGGAAGGAAAACTATGGAATCCTGATTTTTAATGCAGCATTTTTCAACTTGACCAAACTATTATTTTTTTCTGTATCCTGAACTCGAATTGAATGGATGGAGAATTTTATGAGTAAATAGAGCAAAGGGCCCATCAACCAAACGAGACAGAGAGAAAGAGAGAGAATAATAACATTTTGATTTTCAATAAAGGGTCTAGATTTGGGTCTTCTAAGCAAAGTATTAGAATTCTTTGAAGGAAAAGTAAGGCTATGGAATAAGAGAAAGTGGAAAGGTTATTAACGACAAATTAATTTAAGTTCATAACCAGAAAATATATTGTACTTAAAACTTTCCCCATCCTTGCACCTTATTCATAGATATTTTTGTCAGTACTTAGGATAATTATAGATACTACAAATACTGGCCCTTTTATGTTAGAAAATTAAACTAACTAATATTTTAAGCATGTTCAGTGAAAAATCTGTCTCATATCTCACAATTTAAACCCCACTGTTTAACAGAAGCAGTAGCAAAGGTACTTTTCTGTATCTGAATGATTTTAACACAACCATGTACAAACATTACCTTTCACAGCACAGCTTCTGTAAAGGTCTTATCTTAGACCTGCCCTCCATACATAGGAAGATAGAGCTGACTTTGACAAGACATTGGCTCTAAGGTCAATAGCCTTAATGCGATTAAAAGGCGAAAAAGTTGACAAGCAGAAGGATCACTGATTGAATTTTTTTTCAAAATAAACTGCATTTAAACAAAACAAAAATAAAATATTTTTCTCTTTTAAGATGTGAGATCTGAAGCCTTGAAGTATACTTCCTACCAACAGGATAATAACCATCATGTCACTTCTCTGAATTAGTGTGCAATAATCCTGCTGTTACTTTTTCACCTTGTTAGCTTGTCAACTTCTTGGTATCTTGACCCAACATATGACAAATTTTCTTTATTTCTGAGCCTTGGTTTCCACCAAAATAAAGATCTTTATGCATTTTTCTATCACCAAGAAATATATAGAAATTTAGCCAATTATCCTTTTCTAATTGAATATCTAGGTTTTGTATTTTTTAATAAATGACTAATAGTAATATTTGTATGCTTTATCAATAAGAATCTCAAAAAATTATGAATGGGAACTAAGTCTCTAGGTTGCTAGGGCTGCTAACAATAAAGCTGATAAAGTAAATATTCAGATAGGTACTAATTCCAAATTTGTCATTGATAATGATGCATTGACTGAATTCATAGTTTAACATTAAGAATGTTTTCTTTTAAAAAAGGAGAAGCAGGAAATTATGATACATACATCCTTGGAATTCTATATACTTTTATCTTTGACCTGTTAAATTTGTTTTCCTAGAAGACTCAATCCTATTGTTTGCCTACATGGCTATAGTCATTCCATGACTAAAGTTAACCAAAATGTGTTCAGAGATGCCCACTGCTGCTTTGGTTCACAATTAGTTTTCAATATTGCTGATGTTGTGTGGCTATGGTAGCTAGGAAGTCTGACTGAGCTCATTTTATGATATACTAAAAGAGTGTCTGAGGTATTTAGTTGGTCTTTAGGACAAGCTGCTTTGGTAAATTTATATTTTAAAGTTCATTTGTTGAAAGCTAATCTACTATTACCTTTTGTCCCCAGCTGTCTCTCTCTCTCTACTTAATCCTTGCTCACAGCAAACTTATTTTGACCATCATTAAGAGAGCAATATAATCTTTAATTTTTGAAATCTATGATTTCTTAGTTTCCTTTTCTGAGAGAAAAAAAGTCTTCTTAAGGATTGACTTTTGCAGCATTCTGGCACCATAAATGTTAATGATCACAAAGAAAGCTTGTGAATTCCATGTATAGCTTGCTTTAAAATACTAATTTGAAAATTCCTTTGATCATACACTATTGGGACTCATGTATCTACTCCATTAACATCCTTAGGTCTTCTTTATCCAAAATGAGCTGAAAGCCTAGGGGTTAAGTCAATCACTAGTCAAATTCTTTCTTAGGTTACACACTACTGTTTTTATATCCTAAACCTTCTACCATATGATTCATTTCAAACTTCTAGCTTCCAGGTGAATCATCAAGCTAGGGATTAAAGAAAAACTAAGGCTCAAAAGGCCTTCAGCTTTAAGAAATTTGGATGTTTCTCTGAAGCTCATTCCTATACAAATGTATTTCTAGGAGCTATTGATTTCAATCACAAGAACAAAAGATGAATATATAAGCCACTATCTCTTTAAGCTAGACTAGAAGGTATACCAATTGGTGAAATTTCTTTTTGTGTGACAGGAGTCAAACAATTTTTTCCATTAATATTGTCTTTTGCTTGGTATGTATATTAATATAAGTTACTGTTCACGTTTATATTGTGGTTTAAGGTTCACAAATCTTTTTTTTTTGCACAACAGCCCACTGAGATAGGAAAATTGTTATCCCCATTTTGTAGATAATGAAACTGAAGCTCAGAGAGTTTGTAACTTACTCAGAGTTATGTTCTAAGTAAGTCCAAGCCAAGACTGCCCACTCCATGTCCTTACTTCCAGATTTCCTTGTGATCTCTCCCTTTTTTCTAGAACTTTTGTGTTTCTCTTTCTCTCCTCTCTCTCCCTCTCTCTTTGTCTCTTCTCTGTCTGTCTCTGTCTCTGTCTATCTCTGTCTCTTTCTCGGTCTTTTTCTCTCTCTGTCTCTTTCTGTGTCTCCTCTCTGTGTCTCTTCAATTTTTTCCCTTTTTCCCTCCTTTTATTACAGTATCTCTTTCCAAGTATCCAAATGACTTGGAAGAATAAAAGTTTTGTTCCTCAATTCATAGATTCTTAGAACTAGAAGAGACATTATCTAGACCAAACTCCCTCATTTTGCAGGTGAGGAAACTGAGGCCCAGAGAAGTTAAATGACTTGCTCAAGTTCACATGGTGAGTTAATGACAGAGTTGGTGCTAAAAATCAGGACTCCAAGTTCACAATCCACTTTTCTTTCCATTACATCATCCATCTTAAAAGTGACTCATTTAGAACTTAGATCTTCTAATTTCATTGAAAAGAAAATGCATTATATTTTAAGATAAATTTCATATACTGCCTTCAGATCATGAAGTCATATTAATGTTTTCATGCTATAAAGTATTCTTTATTGGTAACAGTATGCTCTGGAAAGTAATCTCCAGCCACAGAATATTTTATGGGCTCTAATTTAATTAAGCTCCCTATGCTACTCTTAAAGACCCCAAATCCTGCGTTCCTAGTAACATTATCCCTCAGGAAGGGAGAATCATTCCATAGGTCATCCATTTTGTAGTTTTTCTCATGAAAAGCAGATTCAGAAAGCAACCCTGAAGTACAAATGTTCTCAGTGTTCTTAATCAATTTGATTAAGACCATCAACTCATTTCAAGTGAGAACAAAAGACGACCCCTTAACCTAGAGACATTCTGAAATAGAACTAGACTCAGGTATAGAATCCATGTCTTTTAGTTACATGAGATAACCTTGTTCTACATTTACCCATTAAAAGAAGTTGGGGAGGCATTTTTTTAAAATGTCTGTTCTTGGGAATTTATCCTGAAATTTGTCTCTATTTTTTCAAGTTAAATCATACAACATTTTGGTCCACAGTAGACAGTCATTATTACTCTAAATTTTATTCAAAATAATGAGAACAACCTAGCTAACTACACACAGCAGCATGGCCAGCAAGGTGCTAGAAGTATTGTTTATTCTAATTGAATTGATTGGTTTCACTAGAACTTAGAAGAGTTCATCTATTCAGTTCATTTCTACAAACATTTACTAAATATCACTGTATGTAGATGGATACAGACATAGGGTATTGTACAAGTTACTGGGAATGCACAGATAAAATGAGACACAGCTTTCGAGAGCCAGCATGGCATGGTGGTCTAATAGAGAGGTAACCTCAAAGCCAGGAAGATCTGGACTCACATCTTGACTCTGACACCCATTTGTTGTGTAACCCTCGACAAGTCACTTAGCTTCAATGTTTTAGACATCTCTTTAAAATTATAAGGTACAGAGAAGGTGCCAACATGCTTTGGTAGAGAAAGTCCCCTCACCTAAGAGTTCCTTATACCAATAAAATCCCCAGTCCAGTCTTTATCCCTATCTTGCTCATAGTCATATTAAGGGGGAGGGGGAAGGGCAAGAAGAGAGGAAGAGAGAAGAGAGGAGAGGAGAAGAGAGGGAGGAGAGGAGAGAAGAGAAGGGGAGCGGAGGGGAGGAGAGAGGGAGAAAGATAAGATACCACAATAAATGGTAGAATTGTATAGGTACAAAAAAGAACTTCAACAAAATTTTATCTGAAATAGTATCAGAAAGAAAGCTATATTTCAACTGAGGAGGGAGGGGTCAGGGTGAGGGAAGCATTCATGACAGTGATGGCAATTGAATTGAATTTGAAGGAAGGGAGCAGTTTCAGTAGGAAGAGATTGGGGGGAAGTCCATTCAGGGCATAGGGAACAGTATAAGTAAAGGCATATGGAAGAGAGAGCATAGAACAAGGACGTGTAACATATGATGCAGGGAATTCCAATTCAGCTGCAATGTAGTATATACAAATGGGAGAAGTACAAGTTAAAGCCAGAGTCAAATAGTGGAGTCAATTAGTCATTCCTCAAACATTTCCTAAGCACTTATAAGTGTCCAACTAAGTGTGTTCATCACTGGGGATCCAGAGAAAAGCATATTTTGTAAAAAGAAAGAAAGAAAGAAAGAAAGAAAGAAAGAAAGAAAGAAAGAAAGAAAGAAAGAAAGAAAGAAAGAAAGAAAGAAAGAAAGAAAGAAAGAAAGAAAGAAGGGAGGGAGGGAGGGAGGGAGGGAGGAAGGAAGGAAGGAAGGAAGGAGAGAGAGAGAAAGAAAGAAAGAAAGAAAGAAAGAAAGAAAGAAAAAAAAAGAAGAAGGAAGGAACAAAAGAAAGAAAGAAGAGAAGGAAGGAAAGAAGGAAGGAAGGAAAGAAGGAAGGGAGGAAGGAAGAAAAGAAAGAAGAGAAGGAAGGAAGGAAGAAAGAAAGAAGAGAAGGAATAAAGAAAGAAAGAAAGAAAGAAAGAAAGAAAGAAAGAAAGAAGGAAAGAAAGAAAGAAAGAAAGAAGGAAAGAAAGAAAGAAAGAAAGAAAGAAAGAAAGAAAGAAAGAAAGAAAGAAAGAAAGAAAGAAAGAAGGGAGGGAGGGAGGAAGGAAGGAAGGAAGGAAGGAGAGAGAGAGAAAGAAAGAAAGAAAGAAAGAAAGAAAGAGAAAGAAAGAAAGAAAAAAAAGAAGAAGGAAGGAACAAAAGAAAGAAAGAAGAGAAGGAAGGAAAGAAGGAAGGAAGGAAAGAAGGAAGGGAGGAAGGAAGAAAAGAAAGAAGAGAAGGAAGGAAGGAAGAAAGAAAGAAGAGAAGGAATAAAGAAAGAAAGAAAGAAAGAAAGAAAGAAAGAAAGAAAGAAAGAAAGAAAGAAAGAAAGGAAGAAAGAATGAAAGAAAGAGAAAAGAAACTCTTCCCTTAAGTAGTATACATTCTTGAATAAAGGAATAAATATGCCAAGAAGAGTGCGCAAAGATTACTTGAACGACAGTGTTTAGGATTGGGGTGGGCAGGGATGGTGTGGCGTTGCGGTCCCATCATTTCAGCCATATGTTTGTGACCCCTTTGGAGATTTACTTGACAAAGATAATGAAGTGGTTTGCCATTTCCTTCTCCAGCTCATTTTACAATGGAAACTCAGGAGAACAGGGTTAAGTGACTTGCCCAGGGTCACATTGCTATTAAGTGTCTCTGGCCAGATTTGAACTCAGGAAAATGAGTCTTCCTTATTCCAGGCCTGGCACTCTATCCACCATGCCACCTAGCTGTCCATATAGTTTGGTGACAGGAAGACTTTTATAAAAATTTTAAAAAGAGGTACTAAGGGTCTGACTCAGTTTGGTGGCAGTATAAGTAGAGATCAAAGAAGAGAAAAATAAGATCAGCAGGCCTTGGGAATTGATTGGATGTAAGAAATAGGAGTCAAAATGACTGATTTGGGTCATGTGACCCAATGTGAGTGACAGATGACAGTGTAATCAAAGGACCTTCAAAGTCATTCTGTTCTACTCCTGGACTTTATAAATGAGAGAACCAAATAAGTTAAATGATTTGGTCAAAATTACAACATTTTTTGTGACAAATAAGTGACAAAATCAGCATTTATATCTTAGTCGGCTAACTTCAAATCCAATGTGCTGAAGATGTTAAATTCAATTTGGAGCATGTTGAACTTAAGGTACAATGAAATGACATTATCCAGTTGACAGTGGTGGAATACAGGACTGAAGCTCAGAGGGAAAGCTGGAACTTAATAAACGTGATATAGTGGTAGCGTCACCACTATGTGGTGATCATGGAATCCATCAAAATGGAGAAAATTGCAAAAGAGAATGTGTACAAAGAGATGAGAAGAGGACCAAGTATAAACCTTTGGGGAATACCTAACCTTTAAGGATGAATCAGCAAAGGAGATGAGGTGTGGGGATATCTATGACAAAGTCAAAGCAAAGAAAGCAAGGTAGAGTTTGTGAAGGGCTGCAGATAGGTCAAGGAGGAAAGTGACTGAAACAATCCCATTAGACTGATATATTTAAAAAATCATTAGTGTTAGAGAGAACAGTTTCAGTTGAGTAGTAGGTATGGAAGCAGGGCTGCTACCATTCATGCTTGTACTGTCTTATGGTAGCAAAAGGATATAATTCATAATCCCGTCAATACTGCCTTTGACTCAGTTGTTTTCTCCCACATATTTTGATCCTAGTTTATGTCACTTCCTATAAAATGTAAAGTTCTACATTTGTAGACAGAAAGATATAGGTTCAAATTCTACCTATGACATTTATTACCTGTACCACAGGTACAGGGACCACAGACAAGTCACTCATCCTCTCTGAGCCTCACTCCTTAAGATACACACACACACACATACACACACACACACACACACACACACAGCTTTAACTAATTGATGTAGGAAATTAATACTACATTTAATT